>NW_024114630.1:0-71662 GCF_003073215.2 Triticum urartu | reverse complement strand
GAGGAGGAGGAGGCAACCAGAACTTCTGTTGCTTAGCTGCCACTTGAGATGAAGAAGACGATTGAGTTGCATCCCTAACTCTCTTCTTAGAAGCATCGCACTTGAGCTGAGCGGCCTCTTGCTTTAGTGCCACGTTGTGGAATTCATCATACTTGGTCGGTTCAAAAAGCACGAGAGCTAATTGCAGATCTTCTCTGAGGCCACCTTTGAATTGATAAATCATGGTCTTCTCATCAGGGACATCTTGTTTAGCGAAGCGAGTGAGCCTTTGAAACAGGATGTTGTATTGGTAAACAGATATGCTGCCTTGCTTGAGATTGCGGAACTCCTCGCGCTTACTCTCAGCAACACTTTTGTGGAATGTGGTGAGCTTTGAAGTCTCGGTGGAAATCATCCCATGTAATCACATGACCTCCTCTAGAATCTTTGTATTGTTGATACCACTCAGCAGCTTGGTCTTTGAGTTGGAACGAAGCAAACTTGACAAAATCCTCAGTCCTGACATTGCTACACTTAAAATGTTTGCAGATATCCACGAGCTAGTCATCGGCGTCGGTGGCCTCGACACAGTTACTGAAGGACTTCGGCTGGTTTGTGAGGAACTGATTGAGGGTAGCAAACTGAGCTTGATTGTTGCCTTGGCCCTGATCACCTACAACTGCATAAAAGAGATTTTCGATGTCGGCGAACTGAGGTATTCCAGAACTGCAATGATAAAATTGTGACGACAACACCTCAGAGCTCAACTTCCCGGGACACTGCCACAACCCCTAAATGTCAGGAGGCACTAAGAACAATGTTCTCATCACAAAACCATCAGAATGATTCCAAGATACCCGCGTGTTCCTAAAAAAAATTCATGAAATTTGAGAAGAGAAGAGTCAAAACTCTACGTCAGGATGCCTCACCAGAGCGACGAAGGGACTGAGGAGTAAAAAGAATCCTACTCTCCGATATATATAATCCTAAGACTCAAAACATTTTTCTAGACTCAACAACGTCAGCGATTCGATCAAGCAGGGGGCTTCTAAGTCGGGGAAGGCTCTGATTACCAACTAGTAACACCCACGATGCGGCTATATCTCCCACGTGTCGGAGCACGACTTAGAGGCATAACTGCATGGTAGGCACGTCGCAAGAGGGGTAATATTTACACATCCCATGCACTGAATAAGAAAGGAATAAAGAGTTGGCTTACAATCGCCACTTCACACAATACATAAATATATCATACATCATCCAGAATACAATCAAGGTCTGACTACGGTACCAAAATAAAGAAAGACAACCCCAAATGCTAGATCCCCGGTCACCCCAATTGGGCTCCTCTACTGATCATCCGGAAAAGAAACATAGTAACGGCCCGAATCCTCGTTGAACTCCCACTTGAGTTCGGTAGGGTCCCCTGCACTGGCATCATCGGCACCTGCATCTGTTTGGAAGTATTTGTGAGTCACGAGGACTCAACAATCTCTCACCCTCGCGATCAAGACTATTTAAGCTTAAAGGTAGGAAAAGGGGTAGTGAGGTGGAGCTGCAGCAAGCACTAGCATATATGGTGGCTAACTTACGCAAAAGAGAGCGAGAAGAGAAGCAAAGCACGGTCGACAAGCTAATAGTGATCAAGAAGTGATCCTGAAGCTACTTACGTTCAAGCATAACACGAGACCGTGTTCTCTTCCCGGACTCCACCGAAAAGAGTTAGATTAAGTGTCAAGTTCTCTACAACCGGACATTAACAAATTCCCATCTGCCCATAAACTTGGGCACGGCTTTCAAAAGTTTAAAACCCTGCAGGGGTGTCCCAACTTAGCCCATCACAAGCTCTCACGGTCAATGAAGGATATTCCTTCTCGCGGGAAGACCCGATCAGTCTCGGAATCCCGGTTACAAGACATTTCTATAATGGTAAAACAAGACCAGCAAAGCCACCCGATGTGCCGACAAATCCCGATAGGAGTCGCACGTATCTCGTTCTCAGGGAAACACCGGATGAGAGAGGCTACGAGTAAAACCAATCCCCGAGTTTCCCCGAGGTGGCCTCGCAGGCAGCTCGGTTTGGACCAACACTCAGAGGAGCACTGGCCCGGGGGGGTTTAAAATAAAGACGAGCCTTGAGTCTGCAGACCCAAGGGAAGGTATATGGTGGTAGGTAGGCAAATGGTAAAACCAAGGTTGGGCCTTGCTGGAGGAGTTTTATTCAAAGCGAACTGTCAAGGGGTTCCCATAACACCCAACCGTGTAAGGAACGCAAAATCAAGGAACATAACACCGGTATGACGGAAACTAGGGCGGCAAGAGTGGAACAAAACACCAGGCATAAGGCTGAGCCTTCCACCCTTTACCAAGTATATAGATGCATTAAAGTAAACAAGATATAACAATGATATCCCAACAATAACCATGTTCCAGCACGGAACAAACTCCATCTTCAGCTGCAACTAGCAACGCTATAAGATGGGCTGAGCAAAGCGGTAACATAGCCAAACAACGGTTTGCTAGGAAAGGTGGGTTAGAGGCTTGACATGGCAATATGGGAGGCATGATATAGCAAGTGGTAGGTATCGCGGCATGGCAATAGAGCGAGCAACTAGCAAGCAAAGATATAAGTGATTTCGAGGGTATGGTCATCTTACCTGCAAAGTTCTCCGAGTTGACAAAAGCTTGATCATCGTAAGCGTACTCAACGGGTTCCTCGATCACGTACTCATCTCTCGGCTCTACCCAAAGCAAGAACACAAGAAAAGGACCAACAATCAATCACGGTGCAATGAACAAGCAACATGATGCAAAACATGGCATGATATGCGAGATGTGATATGCAATGCATATGCGTGCTTCAGAAGGGAAAGATTGAAACAGGCCTCAACTTGGCAAACCAAGTGTGCCACTGGAAATATGAGATGATTTCGGTCGAAATCGATATAAAGATCACTGGAATCGGATGCACGGTTTGCAAATGGCAAGCAAAACAAGAATGGCACAATTCTGCGATTAACAGCACGATGCCATCTAGAATGCAACAAGAAACTAAGCTACTGCACTCCAACATAGCAACAAAGCACATGGCAGTGATCTAATCACGATGCTTGACAAAAGATGAACACTGAGATACGGCTAAATCACACAAGATCAGGTTCAAACAAGCATGGAAAAAGTGCAAAAGATATCAGCTTCACAGACTTAGTGAAAATACTAACATGTCAGGAATTAATATCAGGAAGCAATGTTTAGAGCAAGCAAACAACATGCTACAGGAACAAATCATAGCAAACAAAGGCATGGCATGAATCCACTCAAATCCTAGAACAAAAGTCCCTTGCTGACCATCAGCCAAAACGGCACAGAAGATATGATGGCACCCATGTGAACATAGCAAGATTCGTTAACAGATTCAGACTTAGCAGAAAACTGAACATCGCATAAACAGAATTATGAAGACATCTTTACGAGCTCGATTTACTCAACACAAGGCATTGCATCACAAGATATGCATACTACCAGAAAGAAGACATGATCATAAGGCTAACCATGGCAAGAACAAGTTTATAGCATGCTTGGATCAACTACAACAACCATGGCAAAATTGGTTAACATGTAAACAATCTGCCAAGAACATTTTATAGCAAAAGTAGAGCAATATTAAGTCATGCTAGGGTACTCCATAATTGCAAACAGGGGCATGGATGGATAGAGCATAACCATATGTCCAAATCATCCTTACTGATGCAACTCAAATAAAGCATGGAGCTCACTGTAGCAACATGGTTACATGGCATCAAAATAACAGCAGACAATATCACGAAGGCTACTTTGCATGCTTGTGCTAGTCACCACAAAGATCACAAAAATACATGGCAAACACCCCTGAAAAAATGGCATGGCATAGATAAAAATACATGTAGAGCTCATGCCCATATGCAGCACACAACAAATGTAGCAAAAATGACAAATCCTCATACTCTGATAAGAATCAGCACCTAACAATTTATAGCAGTCTTGCATCCATGATTTGGGTATCAATATGGACTCAAACAAGCATGCCACAATGGAACAAAATGAAGAGCACATCATGATGAACATTTTGATATATCACACGCACAAAATGGAGCATCACACAAGAAGTTATAGCACGTTGAACAGGGCTCCGGAATGTAAAATCTCAGGGACTTAGGAACAAGGATTATGGCATGCTTGTTTGAGTCCATCTTGATACCCAAATCGTGGATGCAAGACTGCCATAAATTCTTAGGTGCTGATTCTTATCAGAGTATGAGGATTTGTCATTTTTGTTACATTTGTTGTGTGCTACATATGGGCATGAGCTCTACATTTATTTTGATCTATGCCATGCCATCTTTACAGGGGTGTTTGCCATGTATTTTTGTGATCTTTGTGGTGACTAGCACAAGCATGCAAAGTAGCCTTCGTGATATTGTTGATTTTAGGATCTCAGGATTTTGGCTAAGTCTTTGTCTGCTGTTATTTTGATGCCATGTAACCATGTTGCTACAGTGAGATCCATGCTTTATTTGAGTTGCATCAGTAAGGATGATTTGGACATATGGTTATGCTCTATCCATCCATGCCCCTGTTTGCAATTATGGAGTACCCTAGCATGACTTAATATTGCTCTACTTTTGCTATAAAATGTTCTTGGCAGATTGTTTACATGTTAACCAATTTTGCCATGGTTGTTGTAGTTGATCCAAGCATGCTATAAACTTGTTCTTGCCATGGTTAGCCTTATGATCATGTCTTCTTTCTGGTAGTATGCATATCTTGTGATGCAATGCCTTGTGTTGAGTAAATCGAGCTCGTAAAGATGTCTTCATAATTCTGTTTATGCGATGTTCAGTTTTCTGCTAAGTCTGAATCTGTTAACGAATCTTGCTATGTTCACATGGGTGCCATCATATCTTCTGTGCCGTTTTGGCTGATGGTCAGCAAGGGACTTTTGTTCTAGGATTTGAGTGGATTCATGCCATGCCTTTGTTTGCTATGATTTGTTCCTGTAGCATGTTGTTTGCTTGCTCTAAACATTGCTTCCTGATATTAATTCCTGACATGTTAGTATTTTCACTAAGTCTGTGAAGCTGATATCTTTTGCACTTTTTCCATGCTTGTTTGAACCTGATCTTGTGTGATTTAGCCGTATCTCAGTGTTCATCTTTTGTCAAGCATCGTGATTAGATCACTGCCATGTGCTTTGTTGCTATGTTGGAGTGCAGTAGCTTAGTTTCTTGTTGCATTCTAGATGGCATCGTGCTGTTAATCGCAGAATTGTGCCATTCTTGTTTTGCTTGCCATTTGCAAACCGTGCATCCGATTCCAGTGATCTTTATATCGATTTCGACCGAAATCATCTCATATTTCCAGTGGCACACTTGGTTTGCCAAGTTGAGGCCTGTTTCAATCTTTCCCTTCTGAAGCACGCATATGCATTGCATATCACATCTCGCATATCATGCCATGTTTTGCATCATGTTGCTTGTTCATTGCACCGTGATTGATTGTTGGTCCTTTTCTTGTGTTCTTGCTTTGGGTAGAGCCGAGAGATGAGTACGTGATCGAGGAACCCGTTGAGTACGCTTACGATGATCAAGCTTTTGTCAACTCGGAGAACTTTGCAGGTAAGATGACCATACCCTCGAAATCACTTATATCTTTGCTTGCTAGTTGCTCGCTCTATTGCCATGCCGCGATACCTACCACTTGCTATATCATGCCTCCCATATTGCCATGTCAAGCCTCTAACCCACCTTTCCTAGCAAACCGTTGTTTGGCTATGTTACCGCTTTGCTCAGCCCATCTTATAGCGTTGCTAGTTGCAGCTGAAGATGGAGTTTGTTCCGTGCTGGAACATGGTTATTGTTGGGATATCATTGTTATATCTTGTTTACTTTAATGCATCTATATACTTGGTAAAGGGTGGAAGGCTCAGCCTTATGCCTGGTGTTTTGTTCCACTCTTGCCGCCCTAGTTTCCGTCATACCGGTGTTATGTTCCTTGATTTTGCGTTCCTTACACGGTTGGGTGTTATGGGAACCCCTTGACAGTTCGCTTTGAATAAAACTCCTCCAGCAAGGCCCAACCTTGGTTTTACCATTTGCCTACCTACCACCATATACCTTCCCTTGGGTCTGCAGACTCAAGGCTCGTCTTTATTTTAAACCCCCCCGGGCCAGTGCTCCTCTGAGTGTTGGTCCAAACCGAGCTGCCTGCGAGGCCACCTCGGGGAAACTCGGGGATTGGTTTTACTCGTAGCCTCTCTCATCCGGTGTTTCCCTGAGAACGAGATACGTGCGACTCCTATCGGGATTTGTCGGCACATCGGGTGGCTTTGCTGGTCTTGTTTTACCATTATAGAAATGTCTTGTAACCGGGATTCCGAGACTGATCGGGTCTTCCCGCGAGAAGGAATATCCTTCATTGACCGTGAGAGCTTGTGATGGGCTAAGTTGGGACACCCCTGCAGGGTTTTAAACTTTTGAAAGCCGTGCCCACGGTTATGGGCAGATGGGAATTTGTTAATGTCCGGTTGTAGAGAACTTGACACTTAATCTAATTAAAATGAATCAACCGCATGTGTAGCCGTGAGGGCCTCTTTTCGGTGGAGTCCGGGAAGAGAACACGGTCTCGTGTTATGCTTGAACGTAAGTAGCTTCAGGATCACTTCTTGATCACTATTAGCTTGTCGACCGTGCTTTGCTTCTCTTCTCGCTCTCTTTTGCGTAAGTTAGCCACCATATATGCTAGTGCTTGCTGCAGCTCCACCTCACTACCCCTTTTCCTACCTTTAAGCTTAAATAGTCTTGATCACGAGGGTGTGAGATTGTTGAGTCCCCGTGACTCACAAATACTTCCAAACAGATGCAGGTGCTGATGATGCCAGTGCAGGGGACGCTACCAAACTCAAGTGGGAGTTCGACGAGGATTCGGGCCGTTACTATGTTTCTTTTCTGGATGATCAGTAGAGGAGCCCAGTTGGGGCGATCGGGGATCTAGCATTTGGGGTTGTCTTTCTTTATTTTGGTACCGTAGTCGGACCTTGATTGTATTCTGGATGATGTATGATATATTTATGTATTGTGTGAAGTGGCGATTGTAAGCCAACTCTTTATCCCTTTCTTATTCAGTACATGGGATGTGTAAAGATTACCCCTCTTGCGACGTGCCTACCATGCGGTTATGCCTCTAAGTCGTGCTCCGACACGTGGGAGATATAGCCGCATCGTGGGTGTTACAATTAAATCACCTGATGCAAGTAGTATCAAGAGAAAACTCACCAATGCATGTGGAAGTTCATGGAAATTTAGTGGTCATGCAGGCATTCGTTGTAATTAATACATCAGTAAACATAACTTTTTGATAAAAATGAGCGTACTAATTAAGTACTTGTGCAAACTACGAAATTTATTCCACCACTCATCGTCTACCTTGCTTGGAGAGATTTTTAAATTGAGCCTGATAAACTAGAATGGAGGGAGTAGTAACATACCCTAGGGTAGCTTGCTGTAGCACGGACTCCAAGGAAATCGCTGTAGTACTACTCCTACCACTGTACTACTCCTACTACTCTACACTACTACAATGAGGCCATCCAACCTATCAAAATCGGTGCTCCGCGGACCCAAACAAGGTTCAAACTAGTTTACCCAGGTTCAGACCACCTTGCGATGTAAAACCCTACTCTTGCTTTGTGGTGGATTGGCCTCACGAGGAGGCTGTGGATGAACTAGTACAGTGGATGAGCTGCCTCGGAGGGCTCTAGGAGTGAAGGTGGAATGGATCCTATCCGGCCTCTCCTCCTCTCTACGGTGGAGACTAGGCTATACTTACAGTGGCCTCTGTCCTCTTCCCTCATAGTTTAGGCGGGAAGGGATCCCAGAATGGCCAATTTGAATGGTGTTGACGTTCTGGGAACTAGGGTACCCAAACTTGCCTGCCTGTGGCCCACAATGTGGCTCCCTCGATGACCTGTTATGGCCCATCTGCAAGACCTTCAAGACAAGACCTTTGCGGGCCCTAGCCTCACGAGGTGGACGACACCAAGACCTCCAGAGGGAGCGGCCTCCCCAGGTTGCCTCCCAAGGAGCAGAGATTCCTATGCAAATGCCCAGCCTCACGAGGCTGTGGTGACGTAAGCCATGACGACCAAGGCCAGGCGGGTGCCAGCGGACGCAGAGGAGACAGTTTCCCTTTTGGTGCTAAGGGAGCAAGGACAGAAGTGGGTTCCCAAGGATTGCCCCAAAGGTTTCCATTCTGGTGCAACGGACCAAGACCACGAGCTCGGCAGGACGGAGGTCACTGCCGAGCCCACCATTGCATCATGACCTAAAGCTTTGCAGCAGAAGACCACCTTTTGTCAGGATTAGATGTACCTCTTGTCCCCTTTCAAATTAGCCATTGTGGAATCCCTTCCCACCTATGTTTTGGGGAAGAGGACCAAGGACACTATAAATATAGGTTATCCACCACCATAGAGGAGGGGGACTCATTCTCACTCCCTGAGCCCTCGCGAGGCAGCTCATCCACTGTACTAGTTCATCCCTAGACCTCCTCGTGAGGCCAATCCACCACAAAGATGGAGTAGGGATTTACACCACAAGGTGGCCCGAACCTGGGTAAACTGTCGTGTCCATCTTCTTCTCCGCCCAAGTGTGTACCTGGCGAGGCTATGTTGTAGGGAGATGAGCTTGAGACTCACGAGGTTGAGATCTATGCACATGCCCCAGAGTTTGAACCTGGTGCCCGCCTGGCCTTGGTCGTCATGGCTTGCGTCACAGGAACCTCGCGAGGTGCCCCTGGCCTTGATCTCGCCGCCCCTCGTGAGCCATCCTAGTGAGGCCACCCCCGAGGAGGTCTTGCGTCGTCCGCCTCGCGAGGCTTGGCCCCTTGCGAGGATCTTGAGTGTTTGCTAGTGAAGATGGGTCGTACAGGCCTGCTGGTGGAGCCATGTCGTGGGCCGCAAGCAGGCAAGTCTGGGGACCCCCGTTCCCAGGACGCCGATAGTAGCCCCCGGGCCCAAGGCGTGCACGGACTTGGCTTTGAGGCGAAGCCAAGGGGAAAGTGCGGAGCGCCGTGGGCCCCAACAACATGCGGCCTTGGTTGACGCGTGGCGACTGATGGGACATGGGCGTCTCCGCTTCCCCATGCTGCCTCGGCAACTGCCCATCTTGACGAGTCGCTGATGCATGTAGAGAAAACCATCATTATCTGTGATCATGGGGGTCGTCGGTTGGCCTTCTCCTGCTATAAATGAGGAGGGGGGCGGAGCCCCCATCGCCCATCTCTTCCTGCTCCGCTCGCTTCATCACCCGCAGTGACATCCATGGCGCCGATTTGGAGGTTCTTTGCCGCAGAGAAGGGAAAAGCCCCCCGCGACGAGTCGGGGCCGCTTCCGCCGAAGAAGAGGCTGGCCTGCCGCCGCGACGTAGTCATGAGGCCGGAGGTGTCGAGGCCTTGGTGTGAGCGGCCTCCCCCCGGGTACCGCTGCCCTTGTATGCCCAGATCGAGGGCTCCGAAGGCAGAGGTGGCGACCAGCGCCGTCCATGTTGCGGCCTCGGTCGCCGCGCCATGGTGGCGCGCGCCGTCGCCCCAGGAACCCACGCCGAGGGCTCCTCGCACGAACTCGTGATGTGGGCGGCGATGCTTCCGCGCACTCGGATTCGCTTCCCACAGTCCTTCTCCGCCGAGATGCCGCCGAGGGGTCCCCTTGAATTATGGCTGCAACATGTCCATTGCGATGCCCCGGCGATAGGGGCGGAGGTCGAGGTCGTCTCCTCGGGCGAGATCTTCAGGACCCGCGGCTGGGGTGAGGTCGCCCGAGTTTGCTGCACGGAGGGCGCCCTCGCCATCCACTTTGAGTACGACAGCGCCTCTACAATGTTCTTCAAGGTCTTCGACGAGGAAGGTCGTCGCTTGGAGTGCTTCCCTAGAGGGTGTCATCGGGACAGTGCAGCGGCAGGAGCTAGGCCTGCCGCTGGCCTCGCCAGCGGTTCCTCCAGCAGCAGCGGTGATGCTTGGGAGTCCAGCGACTCTCCCGAGCCCTATGAGATTCCGGAGACAAGCGACGACGGCTACGTGCCACCGAGCTCTTGCCGTGCCCAGAGCGCGGCCGCAGCGTCCGGCCGTTGCCGTCGCTGATCTTGATGGTGTTGGCGCCGGCCTCCCGTGGCCCACTGTTGATGATGGCACTGGCGGCTTGGCGCGTGTAGATAGGGCTCCTAGAAACCGTCTTCTTTTGTTCCCTGCGAGGAATCGAGACGAACCCCGTGGTGGGGGTGTAAAGGGTCTGTAATGCCTTTTGTTGATATCATCCTTATTATGAAGATTTACGAATGCATGTCCTGCTTTGCCTCGGTCTCCCATTTCAAACTTCGCGGTAGCTTGGTGCTCTACGCCGACAGGTCCCAATCCCTAGGCAGGCTACAACCGTCGCTGGTATGCCAGGTCGTGATGTTGTGGTCAAGGCCAGGAGGTGAGCGGCCCGAGGTCGAGTAAGAGCTCCTGAGGCGCGATGCTCAAGAGGTCCCCTTTAACGTGCAAGATGCTACCTAAAGGTAGGAAAGGGAGGCGGTGTCAACATAATAAGGCTGCAACAGGTGGGAATCTTATGCCGTAGCACTCGGCCGACCCGGGTGCGGAACTTCTCTTGGCAGTCCAGAGTTGATTCCTTGTGCAGCGCCAGACTCGTGCGTCAACGGCCATAATGTAGCCAGGTTAGGCCCGTGTGAGCTCCCCTCTTTCCCATGCTCTTCTGTGTGCTCTACATCCACGGGTCCCGGCTCTCGAGTGAGCTCTGCCGCCGCTGGTATGCCAGGTCACGATGCCGTGGTCAAGGTGAGGGGGTGAGGGCTGGAGAGCCAATAAGAGCTCCTGAGTCGCGATGCTCAGGAACCCCCCTTTAACACGCAAGCGAATTGCATGGGAAAAGAGGGAGCCCGCAGTACCGCCTACTGTCGCCCTCGGGAGGTTCCTGCAGGTTAGAGCGAAGAGGGGTACAAATTGCAACCACGCCTGCCGGCCTGCCACTGGTCATTCTGCGAGAAGATGAAGGCACTGAGGGCCTGGTGAGGTGACGTGCGCGGGCATGCCGCGAGCCAGAGCTCGACCACTCAGATTTGTCAGCGTTGCAAGGACGGACCCGAGCACAAGCGCCGTGCCAGCATGAGTAGCCCCCGTTGCGGGATGAGCAAGGGGCCAATCGGTGATGCGGGCGGCCGCAACGAGTGACAATCAAGCAAGTGATGACTATAAATAACTCATGCATGGGAACCAACTAGCTTAGATAGATGCGAGAACAACAAATGCCATTGGGATGGACCCGAGCGGCCTGGGGATGATGCAGCCCGAGGGGCACCCCAGTTAGTAAGCTAAAGATGCAGATAGATACATGCCGCAGGGGCAAGCCCATGCGACCTGGGAATGACGCAGCCCGAGGGGCGCTCCTAGCTAAGTAAACCAGAAAATGTCACCTGGTTCCGTTGTCGAAGGAGTGTTGGAGTAGCTGATGATGCGCGCTGGAGGGTCGCTCCTCACAAGCCGCCAGAACCCTGAGCCTTAGAAGGCTCTGGGGGCTCGGGTGGTTCCTTGAGGACGATCGCCGTCTCCACCCGGACTGCGTGATGCCTGGCCTCCTGAGCCGCCAGGATGCTCCGGAGATGACGCTGGTAGGCGACAGCCGTGTTCGGCAAGCCAAACGGCATGCGAACATAGGTATGAGGTGGACCCTCGCACCGGCCAGTGCGCGAAGGCCAGAAGCGCTCCTGAGATACGTCCCTGTTGAGCCCTGGAATGTCGATGCAGACGTGCAGCCCACCGTCCTCTCCAGGATGGGGAGCTGCACCGGGTGGTGTGCAGCGGTCGCCGCATATGGTCCTTGCTTCTTGAAGCTCCTAGGTGGCCTTGACGTTGAACTCCTGAGCACTGGGCGCTCCTTTCCCGGTGCCCTCTTGAGGGAAACGTGCCGCAAAGCACACCTCCACGTGGTGCCCGAGCGCCTCGCTCGTGATGTTCGCTAGGTCCAAGGTCATCCAGAAGAGAGCCCTCGAGACTCGCCCGAAGAGGGCGCCGCGCTCGCCTTCCTATGCAAGGGAGGGAGGCGCCCCGGGTGTGGGCGCCGATCCTGAGGCGGCCCCGCTGAAGACGCCGCTCTCCCCAGGCCATGTGCGGAGTAGTTGCTTCTTCTTCTTGGGGACGATCTCAGGAGGGTACAGGACGCCCTCGCTGTTGGGGTCTTCAATTGCTGTGGCTTGGAAGGCACGCTCTAGGGAGCACACCGCATCTCTTTCTTTGTAGGGGACTATGATGATTCCGCCGCTTCCTGGCATCTTGAGGACGTTGTAGCCATGGTGGGTCACTACCATGAACTTGGCTAATGCTGGGTACCGAAGGATGGCATTGTATGGCAGACGGATGTGTGCGACATCGAAATCGATGAGCTCGTTGTGGTAGTTGTCGCGTTCGCTGAAGGTGACAGGGAGGCGGACCTGCCCTATCGAGGCAGTGGAGCCGTCGGTCACTCCTGAGAAAGGCTTGATAGGCTGTAGCTGATCATAGGGCACTTGAAGGCTGTCGAACATCTCGACGGACATGACACTGAGCCCCGCGTCGCCGTCGATGAGGGTCTTGGTGACTTGGACATTGCTGATGATGGGTGAATAGAGCATCGGGAGGATGCCAACGGTTGCCGTGCATTTGAGCTGGTCTGCCGAGCTGAAGGTGATGGCGTACTTGGACCACCTGAGCGGGCACGTGGCCTCGAGCCTAGGGAGAGCCGTGTTCACCTCACGAGCAAACTGCTTGAAGATGCGCTGGGAAGCCGGGGCCTGAGCACCGCCCAAGATGCAGGCGATAGCGCGCGGCTCCTGGAAGCCCCCAGCCCCTCGTCCTGATGATGGTCGTCATTCCTTCTTGGTGGCGGCGGTAGCGGAGGGAGGCCAGGATTGCCCTGAGGACGGTCCTCGCGAGGTTGGTCGTGCCAGGCATCCTCACAAGGCTGCTCTTGCCAGTCGTCCTCATGAGGCCAGTCGCGCCACTCCTGGCGGGGGCCGCGCTCGTCCCAGCATCCTCCACTTTGTCCTCCTCCTCGACCGTAGCCCCGGTCTTTGCGCTCGAGGCGTCGACTGAAGTGTCCATCTTGGATGGCCCTGAGCTCTTGACAATCGTTGGTGCTGTGGCTGTGTACGTTGTGGAAGGCGCAGAGTGGACGACTGCTTTTGGACGACACGGGGTGGTCCCGGCCGCGCTTCGTGTCCGGCTCCACCGCGAGCACGGCTACTCCCTTGTGCTTCACGTCCTTGACCTTGGCTTTCTTCTCTTCTGGGTCGGCAGCAGGGAGCTTGAGGAGGGAGAGATGCCCTTCCGGAGCTATTGCGCACTTGGTCACCATGTTGAACATCTCCAGAGCCGTGCACAGCTCCTCGTGGATGGCATGCTCCTCCTTCATCTTGACGTCGCGGACGCCATCGGAAAACGCTAAGATGATGGCCTCGTCCGTCACCTTGGGGATCATGAGGCGAACGTTGTTGAAGCGTAGGATGTACTTCTGCAGGGTCTCTCCCGGCTGTTGCTTTATGTGGCGCGGGTCACCCACAGCCGGAGGGCGGCCGCACGTGCCCTGGAAGTTGGCGATGAAGCGGTCGCGCATCTCACCCCAGGAGGAGATTGATCCTGCGGGCAGGTTCAGGAGCCAAGAGTGAGCGCCATCCTTGAGAGCCATGGGAAACTAGTTCTCCATGACTTTTTCGTCGCCGTTGGCTGCCTTGATGCTCAGCTCATAGAGGTGTAGGAACTCCGCGTGGTCGGGGGTGCCGTCATAGCGTGGAGACAGATCCGGCTTGAACTTGCCTGGCCAAATGACGGTGAGCAGCTCGAGAGTGAAGGCTCGGCAGCCTGCTTTGGTCACCGGAGCCCGTCGTGGTGGAGGATCCTGGTCTTGGTACCCACGCACCGCCACTTCAGGCGGTGCGCGGTCTTGACGTGGTGGGGCGGGGAGTGCAGAAGCATTTTGCTACGGTCGGGGAACATCTTGGCAGCTTCTTTCTTCGTGCGCGGGCACGCGGCGTGGCGGATCATGCCGCGGGACCGCGCGTCTCGGGGCGAGGACGCCTTCTTGGTGCGGAGGAGGCGGGGGTGATCCATGTGCCGCGTGTCTCGGCGCGAGGGCGCCGTCTTGATGCAGGGGCGGCGGAGGCGCCCCATGAGCTACGTCTCCCGCGGCTGGAGGCGGGCGAGGTGGCGAGAGGGATGGTGCAGGAGAGCCCCCTACGGCGCTGACGAGCTCAGCGATACGGTCCAGCCAGTCCTCGTAGAGGTCGTCGACCAGGCAGTAACGCAGGAGCTCGCGCGCCATGAGCAATGCGGCCTGCGCATCCTTGGGCATGCGGCGAGCGTGGGACGATAAGCTGGCCGGAGTCGGCGACGGGGTGGTGGTGCGGCCGTCCCGCCGCACGGAGGGGTGCAGTGATGATGCTTGCTACTCGTTTGCTGCCGGGCCGGTAGCGGCTTTGGCAAGAGGTGATGGAGAACAGCAGGGAGGTACGCCAACGGGCGCCATCTGGGCGACGCGAGTGTCCAGGGCAGCTCAGCGCTCGGCATGAGCTCGCCGAGCGTCTGACATGGACGTGGTGGAGTCACGAAACGTGGATTGACAGAAGGAAAGCTTCAGCACACCCCTACCTGGCGCGCCAAATGTCGGATTTCGGGTTCCAGCAAAACCCTTGAGGTTCGAACATTGGGGTGCGGATGAAGATCTTTCCCCCAGCTCACGCTCTCGCAACGATCTCAGAACCTAACTTGCCGAATCCGAAGAACAAAGGACACATGGTTTATACTGTTTTGAGCCACCAATGTGGTGTAATACCCTACTCCAGTGTGGTGTGGTGGATTTCCTCTTAGGCTGAGGATGAACAAGTACAAGGAAGAATAGCCTCCCGAGGAGAGGTGTTCTTGGGCTCGGTGAGCTTGTGTGTGTGAGGATGGAATGGATCTGATCCAAGATGAGTTGCCTCCTACTGTGGTGGCTACTCCTATTTATAGAGGCCCCGGTCCTCTTCCCAAATGTAGGCGGGAAGGAATCCTACACCGGCCAAATTTGAAGGGAGACAATTAGTACAAGTTATCCTAACAAAAGGTGGTCTTTGCCTGCCAAAGGCTCTGGTGGTGACGCCATCCTGGCCTCCACGGTTACCTCCATCCTGCCGTCCTGCTGGTTTTGGTCTTGTTGCACCGATATGGAAACCTTTTCCTGATGCCTCAGGACTCCTCGCCTGCGCCTGCCCCTTTAGCACCAAAGAGGAAACGAGGACACTGCGCAGTGGCGCCCGCCTGGCCTTGGTCGTCATGGCTTGCGTCACAGGAACCTCGCGAGGTGCCCCTCGCCTTGATCTCTTCGCCCCTCGCGAGCCAACCTAGTGAGGTCGCCCCCGAGGAGGTCTTGCATCGTCCGCCTCGCGAGGCTTGGCCCCTCGCGAGGATCTTTAGTGTTTATTGGTGAAGATGGGCCGTACAGGCCCACTGGTGGAGCCACGCCATTGACCGCAGGCAGGCAACTCTGGGGACCCCCGTTCCTAGGACGCCGACACACGGCACTTCCTGATGGATGCCTTGGATGCCGCCCCGAGCGTGGTGTCCGTGGCTACAACCGTGAAGGAGGCCACGGTGGAGGCTGCTAGGACAACCACGACCCTCGTCAGGACTTGTGTGACCAGCCTCGCGAGGACCACTGGCGTGATGAGCCTTGTGACGCTCCCTAGCGCGATCAGCCTCGTGAGGCCCGCCCTCAGAGCAATGCCGGCCACCCTCCATTTCGGCCGCCACCAAGGAGAAATGACGACAACCGGTAGGATGATGGGGATGGGGGCTTCTAGGAGCCTCGAGCGATTGCCTGCATTCTGGGCGGTGCTCAGGCCCCCGCCTCACATCACATCTTCAAGCAGTTCTCTCGCGAGGTGAACGCGACCCTCCCGAAGCTGGAGGCCGCGCGTCCCCTAAAGTGGTCGTAGTGCACCATCACCTTCGATTCCAAGTACCACCTCAAGTGCTCATCTGCCGGAGGCGCAGTACACATGCTCTACATGCCCACCATCAACAACATTCTCGTCACAAAGACCTTTATCGACAGTGGCGCGGGGCTCAATGTTCTCTCTATCGAGACGTTCAAGATGCTCCAAGTGCCTTATGACCAGCTTCTGCCAACCAAGCCCGTCTTAGGGGTGACTGGCAGCTCCACTGTTACCATGGGGCAGATACGCCTTCCATTCACCTTCGGCAAGCGCGGCAATTACCACACCGAGCTCATCGACTTCGGTGTCACCAACATCGGCCTTCCGTACAATGCCATCATTGTGTATCCGTCCATCGCCAAGTTCATGGCGGAAACCCCACCATGGCTACAACGTCCTCAAGATTCCAGGGAGTGGCGGCATCATCACGGTTCCCTATGATGAGAAAGATGATGAGTGCTCCCTCGAGCGCGCCTACCAGGCTGCAGCGACCGAAAAATCTGACGATGCGGGCGCCGTCCTGCCTCCTGAGGCCACCCCAAGAAGAAGAAGCATCTCTTTCCCAAGAGCCGTTAGCTTCCTGAAGCGCCCACAGGCGGTGCATCGGGCCCCGCGCCCTCTGCTGGAGCACCCCTTCCTCCATAGGAAGGCGCGCTCGATGCCTCCCTCAGGACATGCTCGGGGGCTTCTAACTAGAGAGCCTCTGATGTGACCAGCGCGACGAGGGAGGAGCTCGGGATCCACTTGGAGTGGCGCCTTGATGTGCGTCCTTGTGAGCAAGGCGCACGATGCGAGGTCCCTGGTGTGCGAGAATTCATCATCAAGGCGACTGAGGAGCTTCAGGAGGCAAGGGCCATGCGCGGCGAGCATCGCCCCGCATGGCATCCCAGTGCAGCTGCGGCCCTCCATGTGGGCAGCGGGCTGCATGTCTGCGTCGACATCCTGGGCCTCAACAGGGCTGCTTCGCAGGACCTCTTCTGGCTGTCCCGCATCAGCCAGAGTGGAGGCTACCCTCGCAGCTACGTCTGCATGCCGTTTGGCCTGCTGAATGTGGCCGCCTAATACGAGTGCTTCGCACAGCGTGCTATGGCGGCTCACAAGGCCAGGCGCCAAGCGATCATGTCGGAGGAGGTATCGAACCCTCGTGAGCCCCTGGGCCTCGCGAGCTTCCCCGGCCTCCAGAGTCGCCCAGCTCGTGAGGAGCAGCTTCTGCAACACATTTGCTCAGCTACCCCGACGCTTCTACAACACCGATGCCAGGTGACGTTTTGGTTTTTTCAATTGAGGGTGCCCCCAGGCTGCATCATCCTCGGGCTCTCGGTGTCCGCCCCTGTTGTCACACTATTTTTATTTATGTAACTTGGACCAGCTACGCTCGTCTAAGCCGTTGTGGCCATTTACCTCATGCCTGACAATGTATTGCTCCTGGAGCTGCCCCTTGCAGGCTTCACGCGTTGCTAGCTCTCCCCTTGAACGTCCCACAAGAGGGGGCTAACAGCACGGCGCCTGTGCTCGGGTCTGTCCCTGCAGCACCGATAAACCTAAAAGAATAAGCTCTCGCTCACGGGCCGGTTCCGTGCACGTCACCTGTAACGCCCCGAGACCGTTGTGCCAGGTGTCTTCCAGTTATTCGCTGTTTGCCTTGTCATTTGTTTGCATGTCATGCATTTCATATCATGTCATCATGCACATCTCATTTGCATACATGTTTGTCTCATGTATCCAAGCATTTTCCCCGTTGTCCGTTTTGCAATCCGACACTCCTACGTCCTCCGGCGCTCCCTTTTGCCTCTTTTCGTGTGCGAGTGTTAAACTTTCTTGGATTGGACCGAGATTTGCCAAGCGGCCTTGGTACACCACCGGTAGACCGCCTGTCAAGTTTCGTGCCATTTGGAGTCCGTTTGATACTCCAACAGTTAACCGGGGAAGCGTAAAGGCCTCATGTGTGTTGCAGCCCAACACCCCTCCAAAGTGGCCCAAAACCCATCCAAACCCCCTCCATCCTCTCGGTCGTTCGATCATGATCGCGTGGCCGAAAACCGCACCTCATTTGGACTCTCCTAGCTCCCTCTCTCTCTCTCTCTCTATATATATATATATATATACATATACATATATATATATACATATACATATATATATATATATATACGTGCTTCCCCGAAATTTCGCGCAGATGAAACCCTAACCTTCTTCCTCCTCGCGCCGCCGGACGCGTCCGCACCGCGCCGGACATGTCCACCGCCGCCGGCCACCTCACTCCGTCCTATCGCGTTGCGCCACGTCATCATCCACGCCGCGCGCAGCCAATCAGAGCCGGCCACGTGCCTCCCTCTCTCTCCTCCACCGTCGTGGGCCCGCTTGGCCCAGATCCGGCCCGCGCGGGCACGGATCCCGCGCCGCCGATCCCGCTGCGCCGCCCGACTCCTGCGCGCCCGCCGCCGCCGCAACGTCGCCTCCTCGCCGCGCCACCGTGCCTCGCTGCCGCCGGCCACCGCACCCCGCCGCCTCATTCACAGCGCCGCCTCGCCCTCCGTGCCCGCAGCGCCACGGCACCGCGCCGCCCGACGCCCAGCTGCCGACCTCCGGCGACCTCGCCATAGCCGGCGAGCTCCCGTGCCGCCTCCTCCATCGCCGGTCGCCGCCCCATCGCCGAATCCGGCCGGTTGGACGAGATCCGCCGGTCCGGCGAACCAAACGTGCCTCCGCGTCCTGGATCTCTTTGTCTCGAATCCCTCCGTCCCGTTGACTTTCTTGAGAGGTTGAATCTCCGCTGTCTTTTCCTGTGATTATTTTATAGCCCTGTTCATCATGCCATATCTCCTCATCCGTAGCTCTGTTTTGCATGCACGATATATCGAAATGTTCATCATGATGTCCTCTTCATTTTGTTCCATTGCATCATGCTTGTCTGAGTCCATCTTGATGCCCTAATGTCTGTTTCAAGAGTGCTATAAAATATTAGTTCCTGATTCTTATCAGATTATGAACATTTGTCATTTTTGCCATGATTATTGTGTGCTGCATATGAACTTGAGCCCTACATGTGTTTTGGGCTATGCCATGCCATCTTTACAGGGGTGTATGCCATGCATTTTTGTGATGGATGTGTTGACTAGCACAAGCATGCAAAGTAGCTCTCGTGATATTGCTGATTTCAGGGACTTAGAATTTCACTAAGTCATTGCTCTGCTGTTATTTTTATGCCATGTGTCTGCTGTTATTTTTATGCCATGTGTTCATGTTTCTACAGAGAGACCCATGACTCTTTTGAGTATGTTCAGTAAGGATGATTTTGACATATGTTTATGCTCTATCCATCCATGTCCTTGTTTGCATTTATGGAGTACACTAGCACTTTTGCTATAAAATGTTTCTGGCAGATTGTTTTACTTGTTAATCAATTTTGCCAAGGTTGTTGTAGTTGATCCATGCATGCTATGAGATTGTTCTTGCCATGGTTAACTTCTTGATCATGTCTTCTTGCTGGAAGTATGCTTAGTTTGTCATGCAATGCCTTGTGTTGAGTGCATCGAGCTCACAAACATGCCTTCATAATTCTGTTGATGCCATGTCCAGTTTTCTGCTAAGTCTGAATCTGTTAACGAAACTTGCTATGTTTACATGGGTGCCATCATATCTTATGATCCTTTTTGGCATATGGTCAGTAAGGGACGTTTGTTATATGCTTTGAGTAGATTCATGCCATGACTTGTATTGCTATGATCTGATCCTGTAGCATGTTGATATCTTGCTCTAAACATTGCTTCCTGATGTTAATTCCTGGCATGTTGTTATTTTCACCAAGTCTGTGATGTTGTTATATTTTGCACTTTTTCCATGCTTGTTTGAACCTGCTCTTGTGTGATTTAGCCATAGCTTAGTGTTCATCTTTTGTCAAGCATCTTGAGTAGATCGCTGCCATGTGCTTTGTTGCTATGTTGGAGTGCAGTAACTTAGTTTCTTGTTGCACTCTAGATGGCATCGTGCTGTTAATCACAGAATTGTGCCATTCTTGTTTTGCTTTTCATTTGCAAACCGTGCATCCGATTCCGGTGATCTTTATATCGATTTCGACCGAAATCAACTCATCTTTCCAGCAGCACTCTTGGTTTACCAAGTTGAGGCCTGGTTCAATTGTTTCCTTTCGGAGTATGCATGTGCATTGCATATCACATCCCGCATATCATGCCATGTTTTGCATCATGTTGCTTGCGCATTGCACCGTGGTTGATTGTGGTTTCCTTTGCTTGTGTTCTTGCCTTGGGGAGAGCCGGGAGACGAGTACATGATCTCGGAACCCGTTGAGTATGCTTACGAGGATCAAGTTTTCGTCCACTCGGAGAACTTTGCAGGCAAGATGACCATACCCTCGAAATCACTTCTATCTTTGCTTGCTAGTTGCTCACTCTATTGCTATGCCGCGATACCTACCACTTGCTATATCATGCCTCCCATATTACCATGTCAAACCTCTAACCCACCTTGTCCTAGCAAACCGTTGTTTGGCTATGTTACCACTTTGCTCAGCCCCTCTTATAGCGTCGTTAGTTGCAGGTGAAGATGAAGTTTGTTCCATGTTGGAACATGGATATTGTTGGGATATCGTTTCTACTATATCTTGTCTACTTTAATGCACCTATATACTTGGTAAAGGGTGGAAGGCTCGGCCTTATGCCTGGTATTTTGTTCCACTCTTGCCGCCCTAGTTTTCGTTATACCGATGTTATGTTCCTTGATTTTGCGTTCCTTACGCGGTCGGGTTATAATGGGAACCCCTTGACAGTTCGCTTTGAATAAAACTCCTCCAGCAAGGCCCAACCTTGGTTTTACATTTGCACTAACAACCTATCACCTTCCCTTGGGTTCTGCAGACTCAAGGGTCATCTTTATTTTAACCCCCCCGGGCCAGTGCTTGTCTAAGTGTTGGTCCGAACTAGAGTCCTTTGCAGCGCCACCTCGGGGAAACTCGAGGGCTAGTTTTAGTTGTACGGAGCGCTCATCCGGTGTTGCCCTGAGAACGAGATATGTGCAGCTCCTATCAGGATGTCGGCGCAATGGGAGGCATTGTCGAAATGTCTTGTAACCGGGATTCCGAGTCTGATCGGGTCTTCCTGGGAGATGGAATATCCTTCGTTGACCGTGAGAGCTTGTGATGGGCTAAGTTGGGACACTCCTGTAGGGTTTTGAACTTTCGGAAGTCTTGCCCGCGGTTATGGGCAGATGGGAATTTGTTAATGTCCGGTTGTAGAGAACTTGTCACTTAAGCGTGTGTAGCTGTGATGGTCTCTTTTCGACGGAGTCCGGGAAGTGAACACGGTTTTGGAGTTATGCTTGAACGTAAGTAGATTCAGGATCACTTCTTGGTCACTTCTAGTTCACGTCCGTGCTTTTCTTCTCTTCTCGATCTCATTTGCGTATGTTAGCCACCATATATGCTTAGTGCTGCAGCTCCACCTCACTACCCTTTCCTACCCATAAGCTTAAATAGTCTTGATCGCGAGGGTGTGAGATTGCTGAGTCCCCGTGACTCACAGATTACTTCCAAAACCAGTTGCAGGTGCCGATGATACCGTGCAGGTGACGCAACCGAGCTCAAGGAGGAGCTCGAAGAAGATCGTGGTCGTTGTGTTGTTTCGTTTCCAGTTGATCAGTAGTGGAGCCCAGTCGGGGCGATCGGGGATCTAGCATTAGGGTGGTCTTCTTTTAATTTTGGTTCCGTAGTCGGACCGTGATTGTATTCTGGATGTTGTAATGCTATATTTATGTATTGTGTGAAGTGGCGATTGTAAGCCAACTCTTTATCCCTTTCTTATTCAGTACATGGGATGTGTAAAGAGTACCCCTCTTGCGACATGCCTACAATGCGGTTATGCCTCTAAGTCATGCTCCGACACGTGGGAGATATAGCCGCATCGTGGGTGTTACAAGTTGGTAATCAGAGCCTTCCCCGACTTAGGAGCCCCATGCTTGATCGATTCGCTGGTGTTGTTGAGTCTAGAAAATTTTTTTGAGTCTTATAGGATTATATATATCGGAGAGTAGGATTGCTTTTACTCCTCAGTCCCCTCGTTGCTCTGATGAGGCCTCCTGACGTAGAGTTTTGACTTTTCTCTTCTCAAATTTCACGAAATTTTTTTAGGATCACGCGGGTATCTTGGAATCGTTCCGATGGTTTTGTGACGAGAACATTGTTCTTGGTGCCTCCTGATATTTAGGGGTTGTGGCAGTGTCCCAGGGAGTTGAGCTCCGAGGTGTTGTCGTCCCAATTTTATCGTTGCAGTTCTGGCATACCTGAGTTTCGCCGACATCAAAAATCTCTTTTATGAAGTTGTTGGTGAGATAACCTCGATGCCACCTAGTACTAGGGCGGGAGTTCGGGAGTATTGCCATAACTCGTATAACGGATGCTTTTCGAAGGTTGAGGTAAATGATTTCCGAAGGTTCCTTGGTTATGTGTTGAAGGATGGATACAGCTGGATGTAGGATTTGCTAGTTTTGGGTGAGATATTATGCTTCCCCTGTATTCCTAACACCTGATTGCATAACCAGAAAGTTTCAGGAGTTTATAAGTGGGAATTCAAGTAGCTCCTAGGATATCTTTCCGACAGATGCATGATATGAGATTGGGGTTCGACGTCTAGTGGTCCGCCTATCCACGGTTGGTTTTATAGTGGTCTCGTTGTGTCTTAAAGAGTCCTTGGCTATGCTGACTCGGGGACGCTTCGTATGTCATGTGCACTGCCTTGTACATGATGGTGCTGTACGATCGAGCCCGTGTGGGCCCCACCATGAAAACTTCGGACGAAATCTCTATCATATGTTTGTTCCAGCTTATTTTGCAATACAACCCTTTGTTTTGTTTTTCAGTTGTGGTATTAGAGTTGCTTCGAAGTCAAGTGTTGATTCCATACCTTTCCGAACCGGTGTTCTCATATTTCTATGTGAATACTAATCCTTCTTGATCTTCGAGTTTGCCATCTCAATTTCTTCTCAACCGGTGTGTCTCTCTTCAAGTGGATCCGATCTTTTTCAACATCCGCAAGATCAACTCAAGTCCTCTCAATGTTGTTTGTTTCATCCGTCCCAAGTTGCCTTTGTTTTTTCCGCCCTCCCACCCTTTTCCTTCAAGGATTTGGATTTCTTAATCAACTAGCATGTTACTGATGAGAAGTCTCTCCATTCTTTTCCATCAGTGTTCTTATCCGTTGATTCTCACGAAGATACTAAGGAAGTTTAAAGTTCATCATTCGTCATTCTTGTCTTTTCCGGTGGATTCAATTCAAGCTTTGTTGATCATATCCCTTTTCCTCGTTTCAAATATTTTCCCATACCGGTGCACCTCATAATCATTCCCCGCTTTCTATTCAATTGTTCCGGAGTCCTCAAGTTATCTCGAAGATTCGTTTCCATTCTCAATCCGTTCAAGCTATTGCGAGGATGTTCTCTCATTCAAGCCATTTAATTCAACCGGTGTGATCTCTTTTCAAAATCATTTCAAAGGTGTTTCTTTTGAGTGGGCCCTAACCCACATGTCTTTTTCCAGGATCTTACCTGACTCTTCTAATTTTCCCGGAGTTACTCTTAAATTCTTCTCCAAGTTTGACGTAAGAAGGAATTATCTTCAGCCATATGTCTTCCTCCAAGATCTTTCAAATTCTTTCATCGTTAGCTCAACCTTTTCGCTTTTGATTCTCCCGGAGTACCTCAACAATTCATGGTGGTGTTTCTCATCATCATTCTCTGCATTTGAAGACCGAAGAAGATTTTTCTCTCAATCTTGCTCCATCCTCTTCAAGATTCGTGATTCTAGCTTGTTGTCATCCTCTCATGATTATTCGATTGTGAGAATTATTTTCACCCATCCGGAGCATTTCAAGAGTATTTCAGTTTGATTCTCCAAAGGCCATCATTTCGGGATTATTCATATTCAGCTTTCAGCTCTCGTTCTCCAAATCTTACCGGTGCATCGTTCAAGTGTTCTCTAATCAGCTCGTCAACTCTTCATGCTCATGTATCTAAATTCTCTCAAGCATCTTCATTTATTTGTTAATCCTTTCTGGTGTTTATTCATCTTTTATTCATTCATTTTCAGTTCTTATGGCGGTTCATTCAAGATCTCTCTTCCTTTGTTATCTTATCAATTCATTTGTTCTTTCCAATCATACCGGCGGTTTGTTGAAGTCCTTCTCAAGTTTGCGCCATATCTATCTTAATCCTTTCTACGAGATTAAGTTTTATGCAATATGTTGCTTCTCATCAATTAAATTGATGAAGGATAAGCATAATGTAATTCTTATTCTTGCTTCACCCAAGTGATTAATTCTTTATTCTGGAGGTTCATCGAAAATTCTTGGTTTCAATTGCTCATCTTTCTTTTCCGGAGTTCCAAGTTTTCTCGGTTACATCGTCGCGAGCTCCATCTAAATCATTGCAAGGCTTCACCTTGTGTTTTCAACTTCTCTTTCCTTTCGTTTGATCATTCTTTCATTACCGGAGTTCTTCATGGAGGCTCTACATGATGGTTCATCAAGGATTTAATTCCTTCTTGAAGTGTTCATTGAGATTCTTTTCAGAGGAGCTCAAGCATGCTTCGTATTGCATTTCGAAGTGCAATTCTTTCTACCTTATCTTTTGAGGTGGTGTTATGCCATTCTTGACAATTTCCCTTTGTGTTTCATGATTCACAGTTGTTAAGAATGAGGTATTTAAACACATCATTTTCTTCCTTGGAGTTATCTTGGTATAGATTTCACCTAAAGCCTTCCATTGGGAATGTTGCTCCTTGTGGTGATTACCTATGATCCAAGTTTTTCTTATCACCTCGGTCGAAGAAGCTTTCTAATCTTTTCTATCTCTCAATCATATCTATTGTTTCCGTTAGTGGCGGAATTTCACCTCATAGTTTTGAGAGGTGCTCCATAAGCCCACTACAACCGTGTTCTTTTCGTTGTTGGTGTTCCAACAACCCCGTTCGACCCTTCTCCTAAAGATGTTTTTCAAGCTCATCCGAGGTAGAATATATTGTTTTCTCCTCCGTTCATTCCATTCCATCCTCTCATTTCTTCCGGAGGCATTGTGATGTTGCTCTCTTCAACCCATCTTCTTGTTTTGTCAGGATCGTGTTCTTTTCATGCTTATGTAATAGAGGCAAAGGTGTCCCGATGTTTCGATGAGATGGTGGCTATCGTTTCTGTGGGAGTCGACCTTGACGATCCGACTACGAACGTGCGAGACATCGCGCCTTAGCAATCGCTAAACCAACTTCCGAGGGGTTATTGACCATGCCGGAGCACGATCAACCTGACCACGAGGGTCTGTTTCCTGCGAGCAAACAAAGAACAAGCAAGAAACTGAGATTGCAATCTGGATATTGCGAATATAAGATGAAAGCTTTATTGATCAAGGTGGGGTTCTGTGACGTCTTGGTCTAGTCGTTGGACACAAACGAAGTACGCGAAGTTGCATGTATGGCGAACTTTTAATCTAAACAAAACCCAAAGTCTAAACGATGCCCTAAGGGCTGTATATGTGGAGGAGAGAGGGGGAATTTCGTGGCCCTCGGTGGAGGGGTCCGAAACCAACCCTAACTCTTGTTTCCCCACACATACGGACTCTAAAAACAGCCTATACTTAAGTACTTCGAAAATACATGGGCCTGGCCCAATAATAAGGTGACGCGGCACCTAGAATAGCCTCTGGAAGAAATTTATGAAGTGGCATCTTGTATATTTCGTCCCATGCTTCATGCACTCATTATGGTGGCTTCAGAGTCCTGGAATCATCACTTGTAACTCGTTCTTGTTCCCCTTGCACATGCCATCATCTCCATGCTTGAACTTGCTCCAAGGTACATCTTTCTTGTCCAATCTAGGCCCTTCATTTGTAAGCAAAACAAATGTATCCAATTTAGGCAGCATCATATTCTCATGAACGTTAGAATCGTTACCAAGAAACGAAAGTTCCTGATAATTCAATTGGCGTGCGCGAGCTCTAGTAATTGGTCCAGTATGTATAGCAGCAGGGGCTGTGGGTGTAATAATGGTATTGATGTCCTCATCATCCTCCCCTTCTTGAAATGAAGTCGTCCTCGACGAAAGTTCATCGTCCTCACCCAAATAAGGCTTCAAATCTGCAACGTTAAAAGTGGGACTAACCCCAAAATCTGCAGGCAGCTCAAGTATATATGCATTATCATTTATTTTCTCTAACACCTTAAATGGACCATCAGCACGTGGCATTAGTTTTGATTTGAGCAAATTAGGAAATCTATCCTTACGCAAATGTAACCAAACAAGATCTCCAGGTGCAAACACAACATGTTTTCTACCCTTATCTCCAGCAAGTTTATGTTTAGCATTCATACGCTCAATGTTTTCCTTAGTTAACACATGCATTTTTAAAATCAATTCAGCACGTTCTTTAGCATCAAAATTAACCTTCTCCGAAGATGGAAGAGACAACAAATCAATAGGTGCATGAGGTAGGAAACCATACACAATTTGAAAAGGGCACATCTTAGTAGTAGAATGCAATGAACGATTATAAGCAAATTCAATATGAGGCAAGCATTCTTCCCACATTTTCTTATTATTCTTCAAAACAGCCCTAAGCATAGTAGACAATGTTCTATTGACTACTTCAGTTTGTCCATCAGTTTGGGGGTGACAAGTAGTACTAAAAAGCAGTTTACTCCCCAACTTAGCCCATAAACATCTCCAAAAGTGGCTAAGAAATTTAGTATCACGATCTGAAACAATAGTATTTGGCACACCATGAAAGCGAATAATTTCACGAAAGAACAAATCAGCAACATTAACAACATCATCGCTTTTATGACATGGTATAAAGTGTGCCATTTCCGAGAACCTATCCACGACAACAAATATGTTATCCCTCCCCTTCTTTGTTCGAGGTAAACCTAAAACAAAGTCCATAGATATATCCTCCCAAGGAACACTAGGTACAGGCAAAGGCATATATAAACCATGAGGATTGAGTCTTGACTTAGCTTTTTGACATGTAGTGCAGTGAGCAACAAAACGCTCAACATCCCGTCTCATCTTTGGCCAAAAGAAATGTGTAGCAAGTATATCCTTCCGTCTTCTTGACGCCAAAGTGTCCCATTAATCCTCCTCCATGCGCCTCCTGCAACAACAAAAGACGAACGGAGCTAGCTGGAATGCATAGCTTGTTAGCACGAAACACAAATCCATCGTTAAGAACGAAACTTGTTCCAAGTTCTCCCTTCCTTACAATTCTGCAATACATCTTTAAATTCAGCATCATGCACATATTGATCTTTGATGGTCTCCAAACCAAATATTTTAAAGTCAAGTTGTGAAAGCATAGTATAACGACGAGACAATGCATCAGCAATAACATTTTCTTTACCCTTCTTGTGTTTAATGACATAAGGGAAAGTCTCAATGAATTCAACCCATTTAGCATGTCTACGGTTCAGTTTTGCTTGACTTTTAATGTGTTTCAAAGATTCATGATCAGAATGTATAACAAATTCCTTGGGCCATAAATAATGTTGCCATGTTTCTAAGGTCCGAACAAGAGCATATAATTCTTTATCATAAGTAGAATAGTTCAGACTAGGCCCACTCAATTTTTCAGAAAAGTATGCAACAGGTTTGCCATCTTGTAATAACACACCTCCTAATCCAATTCCACTAGCATCACATTCAAGCTCAAAAGTCTTATTAAAATCAGGAAGTTGGAGTAAAGGAGCATGTGTCAACTTATCTTTCAATACCGTGAAGGCTTCTTCCTGTGCGGTACCCCAAACAAAAGGCACATCCTTCTTTGTAAGCTCGTTGAGAGGTGCAGCAATGGTGCTGAAATCTCTCACAAAACGCCTATAGAAACCAGCGAGGCCAAGGAAACTCCTCACTTGTGTGACCGTTTTGGGCTGCGGCCAACTCTCAATAGCTTCAATCTTGGCTTTATCAACTTCAATTCCCTGTGGAGTAACAACATAGCCAAGAAAAGATACTCGGTCGGTGCAAAAGGTGCACTTTCCAAGGTTACCAAACAAACGTGCATCACGTAGAGCAATAAAAACAACACGTAAATGTTCCAAATGTTCCTCCAAAGATTTACTATAAATCAGTATATCATCAAAATAGAAACTACCACAAATCGTCCAATGAAAGCACGTAAAACTTCGTTCATTAACCTCATGAAAGTACTAGGTGCATTAGTTAACCCAAAAGGCATGACTAACCACTCATATAATCCAAACTTAGTTTTAAATGCTGTTTTCCATTCATCTCCCAATTTCATACGAATTTGATGGTATCCACTACGCAAATCAACTTTGGAGAATATTGTAGAGCCACTCAATTCATCAAGCATATCATCTAGCCTAGGAATAGGATGACGATAACGAATAGTAATATTATTAATGCCTCTACAATCAACGCACATACGCGACGTACCATCCTTTTTCGGCACTAAAATGATAGGAACAGCACAAAGGACTAAGGGATTCGCGTATATAACCTTTGTCGAGCAGTTCTTGTACTTGACGCATAATCTCCTTCGTCTCCTCTGGATTGGTACGGTATGGTGCACGGTTGGGTAATGATGCACCGGGAATTAAGTCAATTTGATGCTCAATCCCTCGAATAGGTGGTAATCCCGGTGGCACGTCTTGTGGAAAGACGTCAGCGAACTCCTGCAAAATGTTAGTGACAGCAGGAGGCAAAGAGGAAGGCACGTCCTCGAATGAAAATAATGCCTCTTTGCACACAAAAGCATAGCAAACAGATTTGCTAAAATCTAAATCATCAATATCAGATTTGGTGGCAAGTAAACATGCACTTTTCAATTTAATTTCAGAAGCAACACTAGATGGTTTATTATTAGGCTGCATTTGTTGCTCAAATTCTTTTGCCACAATCTGATTTTCACTTTTATTTTTCTCCTGTTTTGCTTTATTAGCTCTATTAATATCATCTTTCAAAATGGAATCAGGAGTCATAGGAAGCAAAGTAATATTTTTATCCTTATGAACAAGAGTATACTGATTGTTTCTACCATGGTGTACAGAATTTTTATCAAATTGCCATGGTCTACCAAGTAATAAAGAACATGCTTGCATAGGTACCACATCACAATCAACATAATCAGCATATGTAGAGATACTAAAATGCACATGAACAGATACGTGTTACCTTAATCTTGCCGCTATTGTTGAACCATTGGATGTAGTAAGGATGTGGATGTGATCTTGTGGTGAGAGATAGCTTCTCCACCATCTCCATGCTAGCCAAGTTATTGCAGCTCCCTCCATCTATGATGACGCGAACAGAACGTTCCTTCACAACTCCCTTTGTATGGAACAAATTATGCCTTTGATTTTGCTCAGCTTGTGTAACCTGCACACTCAAAACACGTTGAGCAACTAAACATTCATACCTGTCAGCATCTTCAGCAGCCATGTATTGCGTCTCATGATCAGAATCATCTCCACCGTGTTCTTCATGTGTAATAAGAGCCAAAGTCTCCTCATCATAGTCACTAGCGGAATCATACCCACCATCCTCAATAGCAATCATCACACGCTGAGATTGGCATTCTCTCGCAAAATGTCCTCTTCCCTTACAACGACGACAAATAATATCACTTATGTGCCCTGTTGATGCCAGGGAAGAAGAAGAGCTCTGCGCAGGCCCGACTGGTGTGCTCTTGGCAGATAGTGGTGGTTCTGCCTGCTTTCTTAAATCACGGCTGGAGGTGGCACCTGATGGAGGTGCTGGTGGAGTGGAATTAGAGGATGCACGTGGTGTCCATGATGAAGATCGACCTGCAGAAAAGTTAGTTCGCGCCAATGCCTGTCGATCCTGTACTTCACGTTCAGCTTTACAAGCAAGATGGAATAAACGAGTGATATTTGTATACTCCTTATACTCTAGAATGGTCTGAATCTCTCTATTTAATCCACCCATAAAATGTGCAAGCATAGCTTCATTCTCCTCAACAATACCACATCTAATCATGCCAGTTTGTAATTCCTGATAATATTCTTCTACATAATTTTTTCCTTGTCTTAAGCGCTGCAATTTTTGAAGTAATTCACGTTGATAATATGGTGGAACCCAACGAGTATGCATAGAAGTTTTCAATGCAGCCCAAGTAGCTGGAATAGGATATAATCTACAATGTTCAGACCACCAAACACATGCAAAGCTAGTGAAAGCACAAACAGCAGCAGGAACACGTCTCTCCTCAGGATATTGTAAACATGTAAATCGTTTTTCAGTTTCTAACTCCCAAGTAAGATATATATCAGGAACATATCTACCCTAATATTGTGGAATATTCAATTTTAGTGTAGGAAGATGGTCATGTACCTCAGGTGGTGGTGCATCCCTACCGTTGCGATGATATGCATGAGGACGACCTGGTGGTGGTGGTGCTGGTGGTTGCACGTAGTTCTGATTTTGATCAACCTCATCCTCGTAATGGTCCTCCACCTCTGCAGTAGCAGCAGGAGCGACAGAAGCACTAACAGTAGGTACAGCAGCACCAGAGGTTTGACCAGCCTCAATGGGAACGCGTTTGTGCTCGTCCCACTTGATTTGGAAGACGATGTTGTTGTTGTTGTAGAGGTGCGACAGGTGCAGCAGGCGGTGGAAGACGCGCGAGCAATTCATTAAACTTGTTATCGAGCTTTGTTTCGAACGCCTTCTCAATGCCATCTATCTTCTCCATGGCCTCTTCAAATCTGTTGAGCACATCTTCCACCTGTCCACTCATCATTTGCTGAAACTTATCATGTAACTCTTTGTTTGTCATGCTCTCCCAGTCAATCGCGTCAGGTTGTGATCCTGCCATGGTTAGCAGCAATAGAAACACACAAGAATATGATCCTACAGACTACTAGAAAATGGCGGTGGTGGAGTGTCACAAATCCATCAAGCAAATCTCAAATTCTTACCAGTTCTTACCTAGCAGCAGGCGGTGATCGGCAACCATCGTAGTCAAAACTCTCAAATCTTGGATACAGCGATTACCAGGAAGAGTCAAACGCACGATGTAGATATATGTGGAGCTAGGAAGGCTTATAATATGGTAGCAAAAAGGGTCAGCAATAATCAATTCAGAGATGCAAAGTTGAATAAACGCTCAGCGACGGTACTGTGATGGTCCTAGGCTAGACCGTGCTAGAGACGCGAGCCTAGAACACTAACAAAAATCACGGCGCTGCACGTAAACAAGGGAAAAAGCACACTCTTGAACTTTTTTTCGCTCTTTTTTTGGCGCTCCTCTTTTTTTGCAAAAAATCACTATAATGGCGAGTGTCTCAAAACTCTTCCCTCGTCAAACTGACAGGATGGGCACGGAATTTTTTTTTGACTTTTTTTCCCGAAATTAGGGCAGCGACGACGAAAAAGTGCGCCAAAAAATCACTATGATGGCACGTGGCTCAAAAGACTCAGAATAGCCTAAAAATAGGATAGGGAAAAAATTTACCTGTGAAAATTTTGGCCTAAAAACTGCCCGGGGGTCTCCAGACTCTTTTTTTTCCGAAACCTACTCAGGCAAGGAAACACGAATCGGAAAGTAGACGGACCTCGAAAACAAATCTAATATGAAAGGAACTCGGATTGGTGGTGGATATATGATGGTAGGATATGGCAGCGGTGGTGGTATATGGATACGGATTGGTGGTGGTATATGGATACGGATTGGTGATGGTATATGGAGACGGATTGGTGATGGTATATGGAGACGGATTGGTGGCGGATAAGCGGTGCTGGTAGATGGCAGGGGCGATGATGATGGTGCGGCGGTGATGTGACAACTTATGACCAGAACTCGAAACTCTAAAAGACTAGACTCTAAGACCAGCAACTAGACACGACGATGCAACCGCAAATTCAACAAAGCAAAATACTTAAAAGACTATGCAAAGGCTCAGATTGGTTCTAATATGATGAACTAACCCTATTTTTTGGCTTTTTCGTGGACTATAGGTATGAAGAACAAACTCGATCTAAACTACGAAAAACTGTAAAATCTCACCGAGCAACCTGGAAATCTGATACCACTTAATAGAGTCAAAGGTGTCCCGATGTTTCGATGAGATGGTGGTTATCGTTTCTGTGGGAGTCGACCTTGACGATCCGACTACGAACGTGCGAGACGTCGCGCCTTAGCAACCGCTAAACCAACTTCCGAGGGGTTATTGACCATGCCGGAGCACGATCAACCTGACCACGAGGGTCTGTTTCCTGCGAGCAAACGAAGAACAAGCAAGAAACTGAGATTGCAATCTGGATATTGCGAATATAAGATGAAAGCTTTATTGATCAAGGTGGGGTTCTATCACGTCTTGGTCTGGTCATTGGACACAAACGAAGTATGCGAAGTTGCAGCTATCGTGAACTTTTAATCTAGACAAAACACAAAGTTTAAACGATGCCCTAAGGGTTGTATATATGGAGGAGAGAGGGGGAATTTCGTGGCCCTCGGTGGAGGGGGTCCGAAACCAACCCTAACTCTTGTTTCCCCACACATCTGGACTCTAAAAACAGCCTATACTTAAGTACTTCGAAAAATACATGGGCCTGGCCCAATAATAAGGTGACACAGCACCTAGAATAGCCTCTGGACGAAATTTATGAAGTGGCATCTTGTATATTTCGTCCCATGCTTCATGCACTCATTATGGTGGCTTCAGAGTCCTGGAATCATCACTTGTAACTCCATTCTTGTTCCCCTTGCGCATGCCATCATCTCCATGCTTGAACTTGCTCCAAGGTTCATCTTTCTTGTCCAAGCTAGGCCCTTCATTTGTAAGCAAAACAAATGTATCCAATTTATGCAGCATCATATTCTCATGAACATTAGAATCGTTACCAAGAAACGAAAGTACCTGATAATTCAATTGGCGTGTGCGAGCTCTAGTAGTTGGTCCAGTATGTATAGTAACAGGGGCTGTGGGTGTAACAATGGTATTGATGTCCTCATCATTATCCATTTAACCGAAGTGTTGTGTCCTCTGCTCGAGTTATTTTCGCGTTATCAAGTCTTGCATCACTTTTCAACTGGAGTGCTGCCCGAATTTGTTCTTCCTTGTTCCTCTTTCCTAACGGAGTGCTTTCAACTTCGTTCATCTCCGTTGCATTCTTTCTTTCAATTTGTTCAACATCTCAAGGTCCTTTGGTTTCACTTGTTTTTCAAAGAAGCAACTTAGTTTTACCTCTTCTCTTTCTCTTCCGTTTTCCCTCCGGTGCCATCCTAGATCTCGGGGCGAGATCCTCTCGTAGTGGTGGAGTGTTGTAACGCCCCGAGACCGTTGCGCCAGGTGTCTTCCAGTTATTCGTTGTTTGCCCTGTCATTTGTTTACGTGTCATGCATTTCATATCATGTCATCATGTGCATCTCATTTGCATACATGTTCATCTCATGTATCCGAGCATTTTCCCCGTTGTCCGTTTTGCAATCCGACACTCCTACGTCCTCCGGTGCTCCCTTTTGCCTCTTTTCGTGTGCGGGTGTTAAACTTTCTCGGATTGGACCGAGATTTGCCAAGCGGCCTTGGTACACCACCGGTAGACCGCCTGTCAAGTTTCGTGCCATTTGGAGTCCGTTTGATACTCCAACGGTTAACCGGGGAACCGTAAAGGCCTCGTGTTTGTTGCAGCCCAACACCCCTCCAAAGTGGCCCAAAACCCATCCAAACCCCCTCCATCCTCTTGGTCGTTCGATCATGATCGCGTGGCCGAAAACCGCACCACATTTGGACTCTCCTAGCTCCCTCTACCTATATATATGTGTGCCTCCCCGAAATTTCGCGTAGATGAAACCCTAACCTTCTTCCTTCTCGCGCCGCCGGACGCGTCCGCGCCGCGCCGGACATGTCCATCGCCGCCGGTCACCTCACTCCGTCCTATCGCGTTGCGCCACGTCATCATCCACGCCGCGCGCAGCCAATCAGAGCCGGCCACGTGCCTCCCTCTCTCTCCTCCACCGTCGTGGGCCCGCTTGGCCCAGATCCGGCCCGCGCGGGCACGGATCCCGCGCCGCCGATCCCGCTGCGCCGCCCGACTCCTGCGCGCCCGCCGCCGCCGCAACGTCGCCTCCTCGCCGCGCCACCGTGCCTCGCTGCCGCCGGCCACCGCACCCTGCCGCCTCGTTCACAGCGCCGCCTCGCCCTCCGTGCCCGCAGCGCCACGGCACCGCGCCGCCCTACCCCAAGCTGCCGAGCTCCGGCGACCTCGCCATTGCCGGCGAGCTCCCGCGCCGCCTCCTCCATCGCCGGTCGCCGCCCCATCGCCGGATCCGGCCGGTTGGATGAGATCCACCGGTCCGACGAACCAAACGCGCCCCCGCGTCCTGGATCTCTTCGTCCCGAATCCCTCCGTCCCGTTGACTTTCTTGAGAGGTTGAATTTCCACTAAGTCTTTTCCTGTGATTATTTTGTAGCCCTGTTCATCATGCCATATCTCCTCATCCGTAACTCCGTTTTGCATGCATGATATATCGAAATGTTCATCATGATGTCCTCTTCATTTTGTTCCATTGCACCATGCTTGTTTGAGTCCATCTTGATTCCCTAATGACTGTTGGAAGAGTGCTATAAACTGTTAGTTCCTGACTCTTATCAGATTATGAGCATTTGTCATTTTTGCCATGATTATCGTGTGCTGCATATGAACTTGAGCCCTACATGTGTTTTGGGCTATGCCATGCCATTTTTATAGGGGTGTATGCCATGTATTTTTGTGATCAATGTGGTGACTAGCACAAGCATGCAAAGTAGCTCTCGTGATATTGCTGATTTCAGGGACTTAGAATTTCACTAAGTCATTGCTCTGCTGTTATTTTTATGCCATGTGTTCATGTTTCTAAAGAGAGATCCGTGCCTCTTTTGAGTATGTTCAGTAAGGATGAATTTGACATATGTTTATGCTCTATCCATACATGTCGTTGTTTGCATTTATGGAGTACCCTAGCATGATTCAATCTTGCTCTGCTTTTGCTATAAAATGTTTCTGGCGGATTGTTTACTTGTTAATCAATTTTGCCAAGGTTGTTGTAGTTGATCCATGCATGCTATGAGATTTTTCTTGCCATGGTTAGCTTCTTGATCATGTCTTCTTGCTGGGAGTATGCTTAGTTTGTCATGCATTGCCTTGTGTTGAGTGCATCGAGCTCGCAAACATGCCTTCATAATTCTGTTGATGCCATGTCCAGTTTTCTGCTAAGTCTGAATCTGTTAACGAAACTTGTTATGTTTACATGGGTGCCATCATATCTTATGATCCTTTTTGGCTTATGGTCAGTAAGGGATATTTGTTATATGCTTTGAGTAGATTCATGCCATGACTTGTATTGCTATGATCTGATCCTGTAGCATGTTGATATCTTGCTCTAAACATTGCTTCCTGATGTTAATTCCTGGCATGTTATTTTCACTAAGTATGTGATGCTGTTATCTTTTCCACTTTTGCCATGCTTGTTTAAACCTGCCCTTGTGTGATTTAGCCATAGCTCAGTGTTCATCTTTTGTCAAGCATCTTGAGTAGATCATTTCCATGTGCTTTGTTGCTATGTTGGAGTGCAGTAACTTAGTTTCTTGTTGCATTCTAGATGGCATCGTGCTGTTAATCGCAGAATTGTGCCATTCTTGTTTTGCTTGTCATTTGCAAACCGTGCATCCGATTTCGGTGATCTTTATATCGATTTCGACCGAAATCAACTCATCTTTCCAGCGGCACTCTTTGTTTGCCAAGTTGAGGCCTGGTTCGATCTTTTCCTTCCGGAGTATGCATGTGCATTGCATATCACATCCCGCATATCATGCCATGTTTTGCATCATGTTGCTTGCGCATTGCACCATGGTTGATTGTGGTTTAATTTGCTTGTGTTCTTGCCTTGGGTAGAGCCGGGAGACGAGTACGTGATCGAGGAACCCATTGAGTACGCTGACGAGGATCAAGTTTTCGTTAACTCGGAGAACTTTGCTGGCAAGATGACCATACCCTCGAAATCACTTCTATCTTTGCTTGCTAGTTGCTCGCTCTATTGCTATGCCGCGATACCTACCACTTGCTATATCATGCCTCCCATATTACCATGTCAAACCTCTAACCCACCTTGTCCTAGCAAACCATTGTTTGGCTATGTTACCGCTTTGCTCAGCCCCACTTATAGCATCATTAGTTGCATGTGAAGATGAAGTTTGTTCCATGTTGTAACATGGATATTGTTGGGACATCATTACTATTATATCTTGTCTACTTTAATGCACCTGCATACTTGGTAAAGGGTGGAAGGCTCGGCCTCATGCCTGGTGTTTTGTTCCACTCTTGCCGCCCTAGTTTCCGTTATACCGGTGTTATGTTCCTTGATTTTGCGTTCCTTACGCGGTTGGGTTATAATGGGAACCCCTTGACAGTTCGCTTTGAATAAAACTCCTCCAGCAAGGCTCAACCTTGGTTTTATATTTGCACTAACAACCTATCACCTTCCCTTGGGTTCTGCAGACTCAAGGGTCATCTATATTTTAACCCCCCCGAGCCAGTGCTTGTCTAAGTGTTGGTCCGAACTAGAGTCCTTTGCAGCGCCACCTCGGGGAAACTCGAGGGCTGGTTTTAGTTGTACGGAGCGCTCATCCGGTGTTGCCCTGAGAACGAGATATGTGCAGCTCCTATCAGGATGTCGGCGCATGGGACGGCTTTGCTGGTCTTGTTTTACCATTGTCCAAATGTCTTGTAACCGGGATTCCGAGTCTGATCGGGTCTTCCTGGGAGAAGGAATATCCTTTGTTGACCGTGAGAGCTTGTGATGGGCTAAGTTGGGACACCCCTGCAGGGTTTTGAACTTTCGAAAGCCGTGCCCCCGGTTATGGGCAGATGGGAATTTGTTAATGTCCGGTTGTAGAGAACTTGTCACTTAACTAAATTAAAATGCATCAACCACGTGTGTAGCCGTGATGGTCTCTTTCCGGCGGAGTCCGGGAAGTGAACACGGTTTTGGAGTTATGCTTGAACGTAAGTAGATTCAGGATCACTTCTTGGTCACTTCTAGTTCACGTCCGTGCTTTGCTTCTCTTCTCGCTCTCATTTGCGTATGTTAGCCACCATATATGCTTAGTGCTGCAGCTCCACCTCACTACCCTTTCCTACCCATAAGCTTAAATAGTCTTGATCGCAAGGGTGTGAGATTGCTGAGTCCCCGTGACTCACAGATTACTTCCAAAACCAGTTGCAGGTGCCGGTGATACCGTGCAGGTGACGCAACCGAGCTCAAGGAGGAGCTCGAAGAAGATCGTGGTCGTTGTGTTGTTTCGTTTCCAGTTGATCAGTAGTGGAGCCCAGTCGGGGCAATCGGGGATCTAGCATTAGGGGTGGTCTTCTTTTATTTTGGTTCCGTAGTCGGACCGTGATTGTATTCTGGATGCTGTAATGCTATATTTATGTATTGTGTGAAGTGGCGATTGTAAGCCAACTCTTCATCCCTTCCTTTTTCAGTACATGTGATGTGTAAAGATTACCCCTCTTGCGACATGCCTACAATGCGGTTATGCCTCTAAGTCATGCTCCGACACGTGGGAGATATAGCCGCATCGTGGGTGTTACATCACCTCACCAAGTCCTTAGTGCCTTCGTCTTCTCATGGAACGATCACAAGCAGATCAGCAAGCGTGTCTGCCCCATATATGTCGCAACTAACAAATATGCAAGAACCTCCGGAGATAGGACCTTGGGCGGCCTTGCGGGCACCTCACTGCCACAAAAGGACAGGCCATGATCAAGCAGCGTTCCAGGTCATGAAAGGCTAAGTGAAGTCGCTTCAGACACCACGTGCCAAGGGGAACAACCTTCCCTAAGCACCCTTGCAGGGCAAGCCATTTCTCTCTCGCGCAAATCGCTTACACGTTAAAGGGGGGGCCTTGAGCATCGCGCCTCAGGGGTTCCTACTGGCTCTCGAGCCCTCACCCCCTGGCCTTGACCATGGCATCGCGACCTGGCATACCAGCGACGGCTCAGCCCTACTCGAGGGACCGGGTCCTGACAACGTAGAGCACCATGATGAGCGGGGAGAGAGGGGTCACTAGCCTCGCAAAGGGGTACCGGGGGAGGGTTGTGGCCCAATGCTGGTGGCATTTTCCCAAATATGATGGGCATCAGTCTCCTAACGCCCCTATTGTGGGGTTTACCTTAATTCCTCACAGAACAGGGAGCATGCCCAAGATCAAAAGCCTGAAGAAGCTCGCCCTCGCGACGAGAGAACCGCCACAGGCTGCAAGCTCGCTAAATTTAAGTCATCTCAGACGCACTAGAGTGAGCCTTGTCATTGATGTTTTTTTTTCTTGCGACCTCGCTCGGGCAAGGAAACCTTCCTCTTAATTTCGGGAACTTCTTACACGCCAAAGGGGACCCCCTGAGCATCGCGCCTCGTGGCACTTACCGGACCTCGGGCCGCTCACCTCCTGGCCTTGACCATGGCATCATAATGCATGGCATACCAGCGACGATCGAAGCTTTCCTTGGGAATGGGTCCTGTCGGTGTAAAGCACTAAGCTACTGCAAGGGCAAAAGGGGGCCCGTGCCCAAGCGAGAAAGGTGAACACGTTGCAAACTGGGAATATTAACATTAATGCACAAGCGCCACTGTTCTTACACGCCCTCGTGGGTCCCTTCATGGTTTTCTATGCGGGAAATAAAACAAAAGAAAAGGTCTCCCAAGGACCATAGCTCAGGAGGCGCCAGCATCATGGCGCCCAGTCGGCGTCATCCTCCTCCTAGACTTGTGCGCGGCGGTGCTGTGGCTCGTCATAGTCTTCATCGCTTGAGCTCGACCCGGAGGAGGCATCGCTACTGCTGGAGGTGCTATGGCCAAGGGCAAGCTCACCACTGGAGGCCTTGCCGCCGCTGTTGTCACCCCTGGGGCAGCACTCTAGTCGTTCTTCATCTTCCCTGAAGACCTTGAAGAAGAGCATCGATGCCCCGTTGTACCTAAAATGAAGGGCGTGCCTCCCTTTCGATCCAGTGGCACGGGCGACCGTCCCCACCCCTGGGTCATGAAGACATCGCCGGAGAAGGTGGCTTCAGCTTCTGCCTGCGAGGCATGGCCGCAGTAGCCGTCGTGCTGTAGCCACATCTCAACGGGTCCCGCGCCGCCACCTCCTCAGCCAAGGTGCACGGGAGTCGAATCCAGGTGTGTGGCGGCATTGTCACCCATACTAGAAACTGACGGGTTGTGCCATCGACATGGGCCCGCGGGTGAGGCGGTCGGTGACCGTCGTCTGCTTCCCTCTGTGGCCTCGCCCTCCATGGCACTCGCGGCCAACCCCGTGGGAAGGGCCTTGTGCGCGGACGATCGGACCGGCATGAACACTCGGCGATGCGCGCTCATGATAAGAAGGGGTAGCCATGGGCGTTGCGGTGGCCCGACGAGGGCGGCCGCGGCCCCTCTTTGGCGGGAGTGGCTCTGGTTCTTCCCGCGGAGCCTTCCCTTTCTCGGCGGTGGAGAATCTCCTAATTGGTGCCATGGATGCTGCTGCAAGTGCATGGAACAGGGGGCTAGAAGACGAAGATGGGCTAGGGGGCTTTGGTCCCTCCCCCTTTTGTAGGCGAAGGAAGGATAACCGGCGCCCTTCCACGTTCCGAGTAATGATGGCCCTATTGCATGCACTAGGCTGTTGTCAACTCGGAGTGGTTGCCGAGGCGACGTGGGGGAGCGAAGGCATCCGTGTCCCATTGGGCGCCATGCGTCAGCCTGGCCCATAGGCGGTTGGGTCCCGCGAGGCTTCGCCCTTCCCACTTGGCTTCGCTTGGAAGCCAAGTCGAGCGCGCCTTGGGCCTGGGGGCTAATCTCGGTGTTCTGGGAACCAGGGTACCCAGACATGCCTCCCTGCGGCCCACGGCGTGGCTCCCTCGACAGCCTGGTACGTCCCATCTGCAAGACCTTCAAGACAAGACCGTCAGGAGGACCTTGGCCTCATGAGGCGGACGGCACCAAGACCTCCATAGGAAGTGGCCTCCCCAGGTTGCCTCCCGAGGAGCGGAGATTCCTATGCAAGTGCCCAGCCTCACGAGGCTATGGTGACATAAGGCATGACGACCAAGGCCAAGTGGGCACTAGTGGGCACAGAGGAGACAGTTTCCCTTTTGGTGCTAAGGGATCAAGGACAGACGCGGGTTCCCAAGGAATCCCCCAAAGGTTTCCATTTTGATGCAACAAGACCATGACCACGAGCTCGGCAGGACGGAGGTCACCGCCGAGCTCAGCGCTGCATCACGACCTGAAGCTTTGCAGGAGAAGACCACATTTTGTCAGGATTAGATGTACCTCTTGTCCCTTTCAAATTGGCCATTGTGGAATCCCTTCTCTCCTAAGTTCTGGGCGAGAGAATGAAGGCCACTATAAATATTGTTCAGCGACCAACGTAGAAGAGGGCGGCTCATTCTCCCTCCCTGAGCCCTCACGAGGCAGCTCATCCACTATACTAGTTCATCCTTAGACCTCCTCGTGAGGCCAATCCACCACAAAGCAGGGTAGGGTTTTACACCGCAAGGTGGCCCGAACCTGGGTAAACTGACGTGTCCATCTTCTTCTCCGCTCGAGCGTGTACCCGGCGAGGCTAGGCTGTAGGGTGACGAGATTGAGACTCGAGAGGTTAAGATCTTTGCACACACCCCAGAGTTTGAACCTTATTGGGTCCGCAAAGCCCTGGATCCGACAAAAGGGGACAAGAAGTACATCCTATCCTGACGAAAGGTGGTCTTTGCTTGCAAATCTTCTGGTCGTCACGCAGAGGTGGGCTCGGCGATGACATCCATCTTGCTGAGCTTGTGGTCGTGGTCTTGTTGCACTGGAATGGAAACATTTGGGGGATTCCTCTGGAACCCGCGTACGTCCTTGCCTCCGTAGGAGCAAAGAGGAAACTTTCCTCCTCTACACTCGCTGGCGCCCGCCTGGCCTTGGTCATCATGGCTCACGTCATCGGGGTCCTCGTGAGGCTAGGTACCTGCATAGGAATATCTGCTCCTCTGGAGGCAGGCTCGGGGAGCTGCTCCTCGGGAGGTCTTGGCGTTGTCCGCCTCACGAGGCCAGGGGTCCTCGCGAGGGTCTTGTCCTGGGGGCCTTGTAGTTGGGCTGTACCAGGCTGTCGAGGGGGCCACGCTCTGGGCCGTAGGCAGGCAAGTCTGGGTAACCCCGATCCCAGAACGCCGACAGTAGCCCCCGGGCCCAAGGCGCACTCGGGCTGGCTTCGAAGCAAAGCCAAGGAGCAAAGGTCAAAGCGCCGTGGGATCCAATCGCCAGCAGGCCAGGATCCACGCGTGGCGCACGATAGGACGCGGACGCCTCCACTTCACTACTAGGGAAAAGTTTATACACAGAGACTTATCAGTAGCGCTTGTTAAAACAGAGCACTACTGTTATCTAACAGTAGCGTCGGATAAAAAGCATGCTACTACTAAATAAATAGCAGTAGCGCGTCCCTCATAAAAAGCGCTACGTCTATAAATGTTACACCGTTGCCGCCAGGCATGATATTGTAGTAGCGCCCTTCTAAGAACATCACTACTGCTAACAAATAGTTGCAGCACATTTTTAGGTGACAGGGCTCCAACTAAGAAAAGGAAAAGAAAAGAAAAAAGGAAAGAAAAGAAAAAAGGAAAGAAAAGAAAAAAGGAAAGAAAAAAAATAAAAGGAAAATTAAAGAAAAAGAAAAGAGGAAAGCAATAGCAGTAGCGTGTTTTCACGAAAGCGCTATAGCTACTTTAGCTATAGCGCGTTTTCACAAACAAGCGATATAGCTAACTTATCTATAGCAGTAGCACGTTTCATCAGAAAGCGCTATAGCTAAGTAGCTATAGTGCTTGTTGGGAAAAAGCGCTACTGCTAAGTTTGACATGCCCATGCGTGGGTATCCCTTCTTCCCCCAATTCCCCATTCTTTCTCGCGTCTCCCCTAGTTCTCCCTTGCTGCCCCTGCTCCCTCGCCGCCCCTGCCTTCGTCGCCGTCACCGGAGCCACACGCCATCGCCGCCACCAGGGCCGTGTGCCCTCTACTCCCGCGGAGCTACCCTCGTTCGCTCCTCGTTGCCCCTGCCTCCCTCGACACTCCTGCCTCCCTCACCGTTATCGGAGCCGACGTAGAGGCCACCGGAGCAACCCTCGACGCCCTCCGCGTCACCGTCTCCCCCGAGCACCTCCCTGCAACCGTTCCCCCGAGCACCCTGTCTGTAAGCCCCCACCACTCCTCTCTAGGTTAATTTACTTAGGTGAATTTAGTTATGAACCCTAGGAATTAGCTAGGTTAAGTAGGTTAACTAGGTAGGTTAAATAACTAAGTGAACTAGCTAGGTTAATTTGGTTCATTAGGTTAACTAGCTAGGTAAACTAGGTTGGCTGGGTTAGAGCAAAATTTTAGTTTAGAGCAAAAATTTAGTTAGAGCAGTAGGGTTTAACTAGGGCAGTAGGGTTTAGAGCAAAAATTTAGTTAGGGCAGTAGGGTTTAATTATAGTTTTTGTTTTCATAGATGTTATTTTAAAAGAACAAAATGAAGAAAATGTTGCAGCAGTGTTGTTAGTAGTATACATAGTGGTACTAGTAGATGTTAATTAGGTTAGGACAGTAGTGGTACTAGTAGATGTTAATTAGATGTTTTTAGTTAGGGCAGTAGGATTATACTAGGTTAATTAGGTTAGTAGTGCTGCTAGTAGTAGTGGTACAATAGGTTAATTAGGTGAAGTTAAATGAATGACCTAAATGAATGAAACTACTAGTTAACTGAATTTTTTAATTTCATCATTATAGAGCACTAAAATTAACTCAATTTTGTTCTATCATAGTTAACTGAATTTTCTTCTAACTTAGTTTTTGAATAGATGTTAATTAGGGTAGTAGGGTTTAGTTTAGAGAAAATATTCAGTATAAAAATATAAATTTCTATAAGTGCTGCAAGTCTAGTAGGTTCTTAATTTTTACTGATTTTTTATTATGACAGAAATTTAGGACATAATTTGAATCTAGTTCTAGGGTTCATAATTTGAAATTTAGGACAGAAATTGAGTTTTAGGGTTCATAATTTTTGTTAGGACATATTTTTTTATTAGTTGCTCATGTACAGGTTCTTAAGTGGTCATGTTATATGTAACATTGAAGTGGTTCGATTGTGCCCAAGTGGACTTTTGTTGTTTGCATGGAATGATTCCGAGTGGCCTATGTTTTGCCGGAATGTTGATTCATTTCCGTTGCGGCAAATTTCAAGCGCTCGATTTGTCTGCTTTGTAGAAAGGTCATGCTGAAATTTTTCCATGAATTTTGACATGACTTGTGCTACAAACCAGGACATATCGAGTGCCCTGGATTTGCCGCAACGGGAATGAATCAACATTTCTACAGAACATAGGCCTTTTTATGTCATTATTCATTTTATTAGGTCTGGAATTAATTAACATGGCTAGCAACGATGAAGGACACGGTCCTGGTGATTGCAACGTATATGAGGCAACAAACGCCTATTTAAACCTTCTCGAGGAGCAACGGTCACTGTAGTGCCCACCTCTCACATCCGAGGCTGAGACCGACACCGGTGTCGAGACCGGCACCAAGACTGGTGAAGCCGGTATAGAATTGAAACTGAAGAGGATATGGCGCCAAAACCAGCTCAACACTACTAGACTGGTGGTCACGGAGGTGGACTCTGGCAATTTTGAGCCAAAAGAGCCTGCGGAAGCGTGTGCGTGCTACGGCAATCAAATAGGCTGCACCTACGGGCAACCACCACCATCAACGATGAGAAATTAAAGGAGATACCAAATATGGAGCACTCCCTCCTAAGGAAGCTACACCAGGTATTCTTGTTCCCCGGCCGGGATTAAAGCAAATATACAATGAAGAAGATAAACAAACATGCCATGGGCATGTTTAGCGGCGCGTTGTGCGCCTGAAAAGTAAGGGTGAAACATCAGATCATCGTTAAAGAGGAACCCTACTCCGAGATTGTAAAGGATAATCCGACAATTACGGAAGAGCAGTTTGAAATACTCAAGAAGGCTTGTGTTGCCGAAGGTGCCAAAGAAAAGTCGGAGTACATGAAGGGGCTTCAAGGGAGGAACATGGGGTGCCACCACCTCGGAAGTCGTGGTTACACTGGGAAGAGGCCCATATGGGCCAAGGCGGACGCGGAACGCGAAAGTCTGGGGATCCCAAACCCCTTGGTGGAGTTCACCGTCCTGCAGGAGCGTGACGTCATCAGGGCCCGGTACCATTGGGGCCGAGTCAACAAGGTTTTCGATACAGATGTGGTAACGAAGGAGTTCATGAGACTGCTGGTAATTATTAATTTCCCCCTAATTTTAGCTTCTGATCAATTCGACTACATGTTTAGTCACATTTGTAAACGATCCATGTTCCTTTTGCAGAAAGAGCAGCACATGATTGCGGCCGAAAGCGACTCATGGTCTGAGGCGTTGGCGAGGCCCAAGTAGGACACCCCATTCAACCGGGCCTTGAACATATTGAAAGGACTCGCAGTGGACACTCGACCGTCATATGGACGTGTGCAGGGAGGTTAAACGAGGAAAACATTGACAAGAAGGTTGAGATTGCGGTTGATAAGAAATTAGCTGAGGCAGTGAAAGAAGAGGTAGCTGCCACAAGAGAGGAAATGGCCGCTTCGTATAATGTCTTGATTTCGGCTACCTTCAGTTGGACCGAGCGAAATCCAGATAAAGAGGCAGCGTACTTTCGCCTTTCCAACTTCTTCGGGAGCAGCTCGTTTAGCATTGGACACACCTGCTCACGCAAGCGCACCTGCTCCCGCACCAACTGATGCGGATCATCCTATGGACATCACCATGTCAAGAGTCCATTCGGCGAGTGACACGTGTGACATCTACTTCACATACTCAAAGGTGAATCATCTCCTTTACACGTGCTCACTTTACCCCTTTGAGGATGGTATACTACTTGACAGTTCTCCCGTGTGCATGCATAGGTATTGTCGGAGCTTCACGGATGACGAGGAGGAGTGCAAGCGCCAAGGAACAACTACACCATCCGCGAGGGAAGCCTGGAAGCGACAACGGAAGAAGACGGACCTACTGAAGCTACAGCGGCCGGACATCCGGCGCCTGGGCAGACGCGCAGGGGTTGCCCCAACAGATGGCCAACAACATCAGCAACCGGACATCCGGCGCCAGCCCCGGACATCCGGCGCCTCGCCAAGTCCCGGACATCTAGCCTTGGCCCCGGAAATCCGGACACCGCCGAACCCGCGAGCAACAAGACCAACCCCGCCAGCCCGGACATCCGGCCCACGGCGAAGGCCGGACATCCGGCCCGACGCCCGGACGTCCGGCCTTCCCGGCCTGCGTGCAGTGCATCTGGGCCGAGGCGCATGTACCTAGTACCCCTTCACCCCGTAGACTATATATACTCCCCCTCCACCTACGTTTTAGGGTTAGCGCTGTGATAGCTCATTTGAGAGATAGAGCTACGCTCATCCATATCGGATCTACTCCACGAGAGAGACCGCGGCCCCTCTATGGAGAAGATCCACCTTGGACTCAAGACCTCCTCATGGAGAAGAACCGGTTACCCTATGTATCGTCCTTTGTTGGATTCGAATCTTGTATCTCTTTGTGTTTCGAGGATCTAGCACATGTGTTATCATACTTGTTGGTTTGAGTGTTCCTCTTTGTGCCCCCTTGTGATTTCCCCTATTGTTTTCCCCTCGTGTTCTTCGTGTTCATCGCGGGATCCGCTCCTTTCGTGAAATATCTGCCATCTAGGGTTCCACCCTACATCATCTTGGTATCATGAGCTAGGTTGATCACGATTTCGGAGCCTCCTCTCTTTGTTTTCTAGCCTAATTTTGTTGATTTCGTCCTAAAATTCGAAAATCCCCACCAAAAAATAGCCCTCAATTTTTTTGTGATTTGTTAGTTTTCATGAAGTTTTGTTGGATTTGATCCATGGATTTGCTTGGTTTCGACTGGATCTAGCATATCCCCAAGTTTCCCCACTTTCTATCCACGAAATCCATCAAATTTTGCCCTTGGAATCATCAATTTCCGCCCCAAACGAGATCTGGATTCGTCGGGCCGGACATCTGGGCCATCGGGCGGGACATCCGGGTCCCCGTCCGGACATCCGGCTCATGGAGCACCAAATCTGCTCGGTTTTGGACATCAAGTCTCGGATTTCCGGCCCCGGGCCCGGATGTCTAGCCCCTGACATCTTAGCCATCCCCGTTTCACTGTTTTGTCCATAACTAATTCATCCGGAGTCCGATTTTCCCGTTCTTTAGCTCGTTGAAATGCTCTTGACATCCCCCTTCCAACAAAAAATACTACCATAACCATTTGACAACATCAAATTTTTGGAACTTTGGCATCTTTGCCTAGGGCTTCCACCACAACCTCCGCATAACCACCACCGACTTCCGCAACCTAACCAATTTTGTTCCCCATCGCATTAGTTGTTTCTTGAGGAGTGATTTGAGTTTCCTAAGGTTTCGACACTACTTAGGGACGGTTGCTTCTTCATCAACCACCACCGCCATTACCGCATAGGCTTGACCACTATACACTTCCGCCACCCCGACTTAACCCAATTTTGTTGTGTTGAGAGTTGTGTCTCCTAAGGTGTTTCGGCTACTTAGGGACCGTGCTTCCAACTGCAACACCATGTATAGTCCACCATCTTACCCTCCATTTCTGCATTGCGTACTCCGCAACGCATCTTTGCCATTCCGCAATTCCATTGAGCTTCCGCCACCACCACATCCCGCTACCACCATTTGACATTTGAGATTTTGAGTTCGCGGTTTTTCCGTTTCCTAAGGTGTTTCGGCTACTTAGGGACGAGTCTCCATCATCTTGGTATCTCCATTAAGATCACCGCCACTCATCATTGACACGGACGGTAACCTCCATATCATCTCGGTATCGTGGAATCCTTCCATTGTATATTCCCTTGCCATTGCATTGTTAACCCCTAGCCCATTTTGCGTTACTTGCCTATCGAGACTAGCCATTTGAGTATTGCCGGCAATGTTACTTGTGCACATTAGTGATCATAGAGCTACACCTTCCATTGCATACATACCATATCATATTGGTATCATATCATCCCTTGTGTCACAAGATTGTTCCCATATATACCCAATTGCTATCTTGGTTTGTGCATTTCGCATTGTGGCCATATAAAAAAAAGAGAATAAGCTTTTAAGCAAAAGATAAAGAGCAAAGAAGCTTGTAAGCATGTGCCATAGCATCATACCACATTGCATATAAGATAGTCATATCCGGTCATATTGGATCATACCACCGGAACATCATAAACATAGCATACTTGGGTAGAAGTCGTTGCATTTTGGTCTCCTATAGGTTGTGCACAAGTGTCATATCTGCCTATTGAGCAATCGTGCTAGCGTCTCTCTAGAGTTGTGCAACAAGAGCATTTTCCGTGGATTCCACATTTTGAGCTCATTCCTTGGTTTCACGACCCCATTTATCTATCCGTGTGTGCGTTTTCATGTGCCACTCATTGCTATTGGTCTACTTGTTTCACTTGCGAATTTGTGAATCTCTTTCAACATTATTAACTCTTGCTAACATTTTGCATTAAATTTTTGTGCCACTATCCTCACCGAGCTCCACCATAAGCCTTATTTGTGTAGGTGTGAGAAACCGACAAGAATTGGTACCAATTGTGCTATTTCCTTGTTACATCATTGAGTGATCATTGATCCATCTTCAACATCGGTCAAGGTACATTTGGTATAGTTCTTCTCCTTTCTCCACTGACATTTGCTCGAGTCTTGTGATGGATAGTCAAGGCATTTCATCTTCGGCCTACAACAACAACGACGAGTTCGATGCCACGAACAACTCCAACAACGCCAAGATGCAATCTCAAATGGAGGAGATCAAAGCCCTCATCAAGTCCTACAAGCGGTCTTCCTCATCTTCGAGAAGACGCTCAAGAGCACATGCCTCCAAGCTACCATCTCTGGCAAGATCACATCGACATCGACACCATCACCAAAAAGAACGTGAATGTCAAGAGCTCAACACCAACAACCGCTCAACGACTTCACCATCTCCCTTGGCATCTTCTCCAAGCGACTTCAAGGCATCTTCGCCTACGGACATACGGCATCTTCGCCCACAAGCACTTCAAGAGAAGCTCCCCAAGCTCAAGTCTGTGACTTCCACGAGCTACTATGACCTCGACATCGACCATGAGATTCCTTTCTATGGGACTCTAGAACCCGAGGAGTATCTCGAGTGGGAGCATTTGATGGACGACTACCTCAAGCTACATCACGTTCCTCCCAAAGATCAAGTGAAGTGTGCCACATGGAACTTCCACGACTACACGTCCCCATGGTGGCTTCACACACCTTCGGAGACCTACAACATGAGTTGGCCCAAGACGAAGAGAGCTTTGCGGCATGAAAATGTGCCCCCAACCTACACGGAACAACTTCAACGCCAATTGGAGAACACCATCCAAGGATCCAAGTCCATCGATGAGTACTTTAAGGAGATGAAGAAAGCCTTGCGGCGAGCCGGCGTGGACGACCCCATTTCGATGAAGTTCCTCTTCATGATGGGATTACACAACGACATCTCCAAGATAATCTTCCACGAGAACTACAAGTCCCTCGACGACAACTACATTGGTGCTCTCAAGGCGGAACAAGAACTCATGAAGGCCAAAGCTTCTCCACCCCAAGCTCACTTCGCGACGACCAAGCTCCATGAGAACGAGCATGAGGATAGAACCACCATGATGTCCAAGCCCGACGAGATCCAAGACGATGCTCCCAAGTTCGACTTCACTTTGTGGCATTGATGATGCCGAGTCTACTTCGACTCTTTTTCAAGATGGTGCAGCGACAAGTTCGACTACAGAGCCATTTGAGGACCAAGCTTTGGAGGCGAGCGACATGGTGACGAGCAAGGATGATGCTTCCATGTTAGGAGGCAAGAGTGATGATTTGCCATCTTCGGCCTTCATCCATGGCGACGGCGATGAGATGGTTGAGCATGGGATTTTCCCTTCGACCATGGTGACGTATGATGACTTGAGTGACTTTTGCACCATATTGAGAGTGAGAGTGACTTCACCACTAGCCCGATATATGATGTGCTACCACAATTCCCATGTGAGGAGATCCACAACCCCCACCACTTGAGTGAGATGAGTGACTCCACCATACATGAGATTGAGTGCACCTACCTTGAGGGAGTGAGTGAACCACCACATAGAGAGAGTGAGAGAGTTGATAGGTCATGTGAGTCCACTTTCAACACTAACGACTTAACCTCTACCTCTATTGTGTCTTCTCATTTGGTGCTAGGTCCCATCTATGATGACGCACCGATTCGCGATGACTTCGTCCTCCCTTTGGACAAGACGATGGCCATGGTGGAATATGATGCACCCCCACATGCTTCCATCAAGATGAAGATTACCACCATTTGGTCTTTCCCACCTCACCTACACCACATGAGTGGAATGACAAAGGTAACATAGGTGAAGGTGATGCTCTAGTCCCACTAGTGGACATTCATGACATTGATTGCTTGCATGATGTTGATCCCCCTATTGACATGCTTCATGCTAGTATGATTTCCCCATGTGATAATTTACCCATTTATGATGAGTATGATGATTGCCATGTGGAGTCTTTTAGTTGTGATGCCATGTTACATAGGATTTCTTGTGACAATTTTCTAGGTCACATCATGTTTGACAATCCGCTTGACTTGTCATATGCTATGCATGACATCAATCATATGTCATGTTTGCAATCTCTTCATAGTGACTATGCATATGCCATTAAAATTAACCCAATTTGCACATATGGCATAGATGACAAGCCCATGGTTATTGGCATTTGTTTTTCTTGTGATGATATTGATATGCTCCTTTTGCATCATTTATCTCATATGCCATGCCATGAACACCTAGCTTCGGATATGCATTGTTTTGGATGTTGTCCATTTTCTCCATATGATGTTTCCATTATTGCTCATGAGGAGACCCCCATAGTTTCCTCATACATTTTAGGAGATTTTGATTCATCCCATTCATTGCATGATCCCAATACTTGTGTGCACAATATGCTACCCATGAATAAACATGCTATTGATGTGTCTTATACTTGCACGCTCAATTTGTGTCCCCATCGTGTCATACACAATACCTATTCTTTCATGATGGATGACATGTTCTTATAGCATGCATCAAATTTCTTTGAGCGATGCTTATCTTGTACTAACTCTCATCTGCACATACACATCATGATGGATAATGTGTACATTTACCACACACACAATTTCTTTGGCTTGTGTCTCTGTTGTGTAGGTACCCATGAATACTTGTCAACCTCACAATCCCACGAGTTAACAAAACGAGATCTAGAGAGCAATGATGACTTGGGATCCCATGGATTGTCTTTCCCACCGCTCTCTTCGCGCATCCATTCTACATGGTCCTCACTTGGCTATGGGTTATTGTCCATTACATATTCTATGCCCATCTTGCCATGTTCACTTTGCATGATATGCTCATTACTATGCCTTTGCCATGCATTCGTGACCCATGCTTTGCATTACACACGCTGATTGATTCTCATACTTGTATGTGTATTTGCAAGCTTGGTGGAGATATTGCTTGTTATTGCCATGTTTGCTTTGTGCCCCATTCCTATGATAATACTATGGTCTTGCTTTGTGTTTGTACTTGCGATATGTCATGTGCATTGCCTATGCCTATTATTTGCTCACATGACATGATTGTCATGATTTACTCTAGTGTGTTGCATCTTCGCACCACTAGTTTGCACGGCTTGATTACTATGATTACTTATGTTGCATCACCAATGATTCATACTTGCTCATTTCATGTGGCTGATGACAACCATCTACAAGCTTTGCACATGATTGTTATTGCTTCTTGTCATATATCTCCATATGTTGCCTCTCTCATGCTAGATGATTTTCCATGTATTGAGTGCAACGATGCATTTCGCCTTGCTCATGAGATTGCCCCCATAGCATTCTCACATCTATTTGGAGATTTTGAAATATTCCTTGTGAAGCATGCTTGTCTTACCTCTTTGCATTGTATACCTAGTGCCATGAATATAACCATTATTGCATCATATTATTCATGCACTTGTGCTTCTAATGGTTATGTGCAAGAGAAGAGAACCATCATAATGGATGATGTGTTTATCTACCATGCACATACGTTCTTTGCCTTGTTCTGTGCATGTGTAGGAAACTTGGACCTCGTGTCAACTTCCACGTCACGTGAGTTGACCATTCGAGCTCTTGAGAGCGAACCACTTCCTACCACAACGATTCTACATCGCACTTGCTTGTACTTCGGCATTGAGAAGGACGCATAAGGACATGCTTTCAAGGTGACATCCTTCTCTTTTGAGAACCCCCAAACCATGAGCATGGATATTGCGGATCATACTACTTGTGTTGCTTGCACCATGAGACTTATTATTCATCTTGGACCACTTGATTGCACACTTGTTAGAGATCTTGCTTTGACTTGTCATTTTCACCATTCCATGTATCATGATATATATGCCTTCTGTGTTGCATCCAATTCTTTGATTACTTGCTCCTCTCATATGTTTGGTTGCAACAATGTCATCACTTCAAATATGCCATGTCCCATTGATTGCTACATGCTTGCCTTGATTGCCTCACACATGATGAACAATTGCTCTTTTATTGTGTTGAGTGCCACAATATCTTCACTACACCCTATGCACGTATTGCTTGGATTGTCTTGCACTTGATCCATGTGTTTAGACATCTCATCTTCTTTGGTGTTGTTAATGATTCATATGCCTACCATAGACCTTTCATTGAGCAATTTTTGAATGCTTGCTATGATCTTGAGGTAGATGCTTATTATCTTAACAAACATATTTACATCACTACCCCACATTTACATGCTTGTCCCCATGATTTCTTTGCTTGTGCTCGATTGATATGCTTACATGCCATGTCACAATCCTTTGTCACACCACATGCTTTGCATGATGACGACACTTGTTTGGTGACTCACCTATCGAATGCTTGGTTTTGCACTAACACTAACCACATTTGTTTTTCCAAGTGTTTGTTGTCCTTACTCCTTTTGAAGGAATCACAAGACGGTGCAACATTGGAGAGTGCCCATTTCGAGCTTCAATATGACAAGTACTTGGTGAACGTCCACTGCTACACGGCGAAGCCATCTCTTTCCCATGGTGATTTGGTTTTTGATCCGAGGTCGGATCTTCCCCAAGGGAGGGGAGATGATGTGGAGCATCCTATGGACATCACCATGTCAAGAGTCCGTTCGGTGAGTGACAGGTGTGACATCTACTTCACATACTCAAAGGTGAATCATCTCCCTTACACATGCTCACTTGACCCCTTCGAGGATGGTATACTACTTGACACTTCACCTGTGTGCATGCATAGGTATTTTCGGAGCTTCACAGATGACGAGGAGGAGTGCAAGCGCCAAGGAACAACTACACCATCCATGAGGGAAGCCTGGAAGCGACGACGGAAGAAGATGGAGCTGCTAAAGCTACAGTGGTCGGACATCTGGGCCAGAGGCCGGATATCCGGCGCCTGAGTAGACGCGCAGGGGCTGCCCCAACAGACGACCAACAACATCAGCGGTCGGACATCCGGTGCCAGCCCCGGGCATCCGGCGCCTCACCAAGTCCCGGACATCCGGCCTCGGCCCCGGAAATCCGGACACCGCCAAACCCGAGAGCAACAAGACCAACCCCGCCAGCCCGGACCTCCGGCCCCTCCAGCCTGGACATCGGCCCTCCGCGAACGCCCGGACATCCGGCCCGACGCGCAGACGTCCGGCCTTCCCTACCTACGTGTAGTGCATCTGGGTCGAGGCCCATGTACCCCTTCGCCCCTTAGACTATATATACTCCCCCTCCACCTACGTTTTAGGGTTAGCGTTGTGATAGCTCATTTGAGAGACAGAGCTATGCTCATCCATATCAGATCTACTACACGAGAGAGACCGCGGCCCCTCTACGGAGAAGATCCACCTTGGATTCAAGACCTCCTCACGGAGAAGACAATAAGACCTCCTCATGGAGAAGAACCAGTTACCCTATGTATCGTCCTTTGTTGGATTCAGATCTTGTATCTCTTTGTGTTTCGAGGATCTAGCACATGTGTGATCATACTTGTTGGTTTGAGTGTTCCTCTTTGTGCCCCCTTGTGATTTCCCCTATTGTTTTCCCTTCGTGTTCTTCGTGTTCATCGCGGGATCCGCTCCTTTCGTGAAAGATCGGTCATCTAGGGTTCCACCCTACATCACCTACTCCTGCACCTGCTCATAGCAGCCCTTCCTCCATCTTTGGCATGCTCGGCGGGGCATCGTCTTTGGCTGAGCTCGACGCCCTCACGGTACCTGTCACACTGGACCTCTTCAATATATGTATAATCTCTCGTTCCATTGCCTTTCGGATGTCTCACGTCATAGACATGTCTTTGCAGGCCGACGTAACCCCATGCACGATACTGCACACCATCAACATCTAAAAGGTGGATGTGGGGACGGCGACGATAGTGAAGCCAAAGGAAGAATTCTTCCATAGCCGGCCGACCCCCCCTGACGTTTTCAAGGTTTCCGTGACCAGTGTCAAACTGGGCCTTGACAATTTGGCTCCTCCGGTAGCAACAGGGGGAGATGACGACGATACCCCGCGGCGTCTTGGCGATTGCAAGAGTTGGGTCCTGTTGTGGCCGAAGAGTCTGTTTCTTCTGGAGGCGGCCGGGAGCACACCCACGACCACGCAGCCTCAGCAAGGTACGAATAGCCCACCTACCAAATTAGCGTCTCCTGTCGTGCCGAGTGATAGCGGACGATGTGAGGAAGAGGCTCCATTAGTGGCTGATGACATCACTAATAACCAACAAGTATAGGGGATCGCAACATTTTTCGAGGGTACGGTATTCAACCCAAATTTATTGATTCGACACAAGGGGAGCCAAAGAATATTTGCAAGTATTAGCAGTTGAGTTGTCAATTCAACCACACCTGGAGGTTAATTATCTGCAGCAAAGTGATCAGTAGAATAGTAGTATGATAGTTTTAATAGTAGTAGCAACAGCAATAGTAGCAGTAATAGTGATAACAATGATTTTGTAGAAAGTGTAACAATAACGATAGCAGTAGTAGCTTAGCAAAGACAATATAAGAGAGATTCATAGGCATTGGATCGGTGAATTCGTTGGATTATATTCATCATATAACAGTCATAACATAGGGCGATATGGCACTAGCTCCAGTTAATAAATATAATGTAGGCATGTATTCCGCAAATAGTCATACCTGCTTATGGGAAGAACTAGAATGGCATCTTTTGTCCTACCCTCCCGTGGCAGTGGGGTCCATGTAGAAACTATAAGGCCTCCTTATAATAGAGAACCGGAACAAAGCATTGGCACATAGTGAATACAAGAACTCCTTAAACTACAGTCATCACCGGAAATTATCCCGACTACTGTCACTCCGGGGTTTAAGGATCATAACACGTAATAGGTGAATATAACTTGCAAGATCGGATCTAGAACATATATATATATATAATGGTGATAACATAAACAGTTCAGATCTGAAATCATGGCACCCGGGCCCAAAGTGACAAGCATTAAGCATGGAAAAGTCATATCAACATCAATCTCAGAACATAGTGGATACTAGTATCAAGCCCTAACAAAACTAACTCGATTACATGATGAATCTCATCCAACTCCTCACCGACCAACGAGCCTACAAAGGAATTACTCACTTCCGGTGGGGAGCATCATGGAGCTATGATGGAGAAGGGTTGGTGATGACGAAGATCGAAGGTACCCCTCTCCGGAGCCCCAAACGGACTCCAGATTTGTTCTCCCAATGAAGCACGGGAGGCAGCGATGGTTCCATCTCATGAAATGCGATAATTCTTGCTCCTTGGTTTTTTTCTCCCAAAATAGGATTTTATATGGCTGGAATCATGGTCTACGGGGACACCAGGTGGGCAAAACGCACCTGGGCAAGCCAGGAGGGGAGCGTGCCTTGGTGGGTTGTGCTCACCCAAGGGCCCCTCTCTGATGGTTCTTGGCTCTAGTATTTTTCTTTTATTCCATAAAAATTTCCAAAAAGTTTCGTGCCATTCGGAGAACTTTTATTTCTGCACTAAAAATAGCACCATGGTAGTTCTGCTGAAAACAGCGTTAGTCCGGGATAGTTTCATTCAAATGATGCAAATTAGGGTCCAAAAAAAGAGGAAAAGTGTTAGGAAAAGTAGATACGACGGAGACATATCAACTTCCCCAACCTTAAACCTTTGCTTGTCGTCAAGCAATTCAGTTGATAAACTGAAAGTGAAAAAGAAAAACTTTTACAAACTCTTTTGCTCTTGTTTACATAAATAAGCTTAAATAGCACCTAGGTTTTCAGCCAAAATCATGACTAACCATATCGACAATAACTCTTAAAAACTACATTAACTCATACCAATGGCATAATCAACTAGCGAGCAATAATAAGATATCTCGAATGGCAACACTTTGTCAAAACAACCATGATATAATATGACAATAGTGGTATCTCGCTATCCCTTTCTGAGACTGCAAACATAAATGCAGAGCACCTCCAAAGTTCAAGCGGTGACTAAACATTGTAATTCATGGTAGAAAAGATCCAGTCATGATGCACGCAACATTAGCTATACACAATGCATGAGGATGACAATAGTGCTCTCAGATCTGGCACTTATTTGAGAAGGTGATGACACAACATAAAAGTAAATAGATAGTCCCTTCACAGAGGGAAGCAGTGATTTGCAATGGTGCTAGAGCTCAAGTTTTTAAAATAGAGGTAAATGAAATTTTGAGAAATGCACCATTCTTGTTTATTTCACGACCATTTCTTATTGGTATCTTCCATGCTAAACACATTAATGGCGGTTCCCAAGCGATAAAAGTAAAGGTTTACTCCCCCTCCACCAACAAACTCACTCCACGACTGATCCGAATCCACGGGTACCATCCATACCAACAACAATCCCTATTACCGCCCCTCTCATGCAAGGATGAGTGAATAAACACTCATCATTAGAATAACCCGCTTAGCATGGAAGATACTGACTACCTCCTATCACTCAATGAACAATCCAGGTACACAAAAAAGGATATTTATTTGAAGGTTTTAGAGGTGGCACATGCAAATTTACTTAGGACGGCAGGGTAATATCGCATAGAGGTAGGTATATGGTGGACTCATCTGGAATAACTTGGGTTTCAGGATTTTTGATGCACAAGTAGCATTCCCGCTTAGTACAGGTGAATGCTAGCAAATAGGTTGAAAAGCGGCCACCTAGAGAGCGAAAACGATCATGAACATGCATTATGCATAAGTAACATTGGATACTAGCATTAGTGGGATATGAACACCATGAACATAAATATCATAGAGGCTATGTTAGTTTTGATTCAACTACATGCATGAACATGTGCCAAGTCAAGCCAGTCAAACATTCAGAGGAGGATACAATATCATCATACTAGATTACAATCATTTTTACGCAATGTTGACATCCAAGATAAATCATTATCCACTCCTAGCTACTTAAGCATGGCATGATGAACTATAATCTCTAAGGGTCATTGCAAACATGTTTAATCATAATAGGCTGAATCATGGATACTAGGTTAAACATATTTACAAAAATAGAACAAGTTGAGTTCATACCCGTTTCCCTCTGCCACAGCCAGTTCATCAAATATCGTCATTATTGTCTTTCACTTGCATGACCGAAAGATATGAAAATAATAATAGTGCAAGAGTGCCATGGACTAAGCTGGAATCTGCAAACAAATTTATTCAAAAGGAGAAGACAAGGTAATATGGGCTCTTTGTTAGATAAGTACAAATGCATATGAGACCCACTCAACATTTTCATCATGGTGTTCTCCCCGGTATGAATCAATAAAATAAAAAGTGATTCAGAGAAACATACTGAAATATTTTTGGAGTTTATAGTTTTTCTTGAAGAAGGCAAATTAATGAAGAAAAACAAAAATGAGAAAAACTATTTACACGGCAGAGCTCCCAACAAGCAAAAGAAGAATCAAGAAATCTTTTTTGGTTTTCTTTTAAATGCTACAACTAATTAAACTAGAGAGAAAACCGAAAAGAAGCATGAAATATATTTTTTGGATTTTCTCAAAGTTTTTCAAACACACAAGAAGAAAGCGAGAAAATAAATCTAGCATGGATAATACAATGAAAAAGTGTGGACACCGACAACTGGAATGAAATGTGTGATCATGAATGTAATGTCGGTGGAAATACATACTCCCCCAAGCTTAGGCTTTTGGCCTAGCTTGGTGACCACCTTCTGCGGCCTGCGTATAAATTAGAGTGATAGCTCACAAAGGCTCTTGGTGTAGACTCCTCAGCATGCCGAGCAGCCACCACCTCCGCGTTGTGTGCGCGGGGCTCGCTCTCAAGAACGTAATACCTTTCCGTTGCTGTGATAATCAAAGAGAGTAGGTGTAGGCAAATAGGTATGCACAACAGAATCTTTATTGAACAATAAGTTGTGTGTACAATTATTAATTTCACCCTTAAGGAACTTATGTTACTTCATGTCATTAAAGTCCAAGTACTGAGTAGGTAGGATGGGGTCATTAGGCTCAAGTGATACACCTAACTCTTCCGCCAAACATGAAGCATAAATCCCACCATAAAAATATCCACTACCAATGTTGTGTTGCAATCTGTGCAACAACCGCTCCAAGGTTATAACATTTAACACCAGTGAGGGCAGTGCATATGAGGCTCAAGTCAGGAGCACAAAGTATAATACAATCCTGTTTGCCTATGATGCATTTTCCATTAAACAGTGAAAAGTATTGAATCGATGGGAAATGCATGCCTTTTATTCTATCTTGTGTCACCCCTCTATTTTCACCGTAGCAAAGACTAGTTAAAATAACTCATACTCAGCCCTTCGTGTTTTGTCCATCAAACCCCAATATGGAATTTTACATGCAACGCAGAATGCATCTAGAGGCATAGTGATTGAACGATCATAAAGCTTAAACGAAAATCTAGACTCATGAGGATGAAATTTAAACTCTTTAGTAAATGATTTTGTGAGACTGAGGTACTGGTTGCACTTATCTTGAATGTAGGGGATGAGCTCGGCATTGTGAACATATTTCTCAATTCTTCTTTAATACCTGCACTTAACATGAAATTGTCGCACGACCATAAGCATGATTTGGTAGCAGCATCCCGTATCGAATTTTCACTTGCTTCAACATAAGACCGACGAGTTGAGCCACTACTAGAAGATGCCTCCGAGGACCTCCGCCTCGAAGAACTCCTTCCAAAGAAGTTCATCATATATGCCTAGAATTTCTGGAAAAAAATTGGCCACAAAATTTTATTAACTAAACTTTGCAAGAATGGTAGCAACTACTCACAGGGATGCATAGAGGCCATAGCATTCAAACTACTTAGAACTCTAAGAATTCAACATGCAAGCTCATCTACAACAGCACCAAGAGTAGCTAATTATTCAAAATATAAATCGCTAAAGCAAAAACTAATTGGACCAATGGAGGAGTCACATACCAACTAGCAATCCCCCAAAACAGTTTCGAAAATGGAGCAGCAAACAAAGAGATCAAAATCCATGGGTTTGAGAGAAAGAACACGAGAGAGAGAGAGAGAGAGCATTCATGATTTTTTCTGGAGGTAGGTGTTGACATGGGCTAAAGAGATAAGTGAGGGGGGCCACATGGGGACCACAACCCACCAAGGCATGCTTGGGGCTCCTGGCGCGCCCAGGTGGGTTGTGCCCACCTGGTGCACCCCCTCTGATGTTATTTGCATCAAAAATTTAGAAATATTCAGAAAAAAATCATATTAAATTTTCAGGGCATTCTAAGAAATTTTATTTTGGGTCATTTTTTATTGCATGGGAAATTCAGAAAAGAGATAAAGCATGGCATTTTATTTTATTTAACTAAGAAAACAAAAGACAAAAGTGGGAAATAGAAGGTTGTGCTTACTAAATTCATCAACTTCATACCTTTCAGAAATGATCCATTAATAATGTTGATCAAGTCTTATTAACAACCACTTTCGATTAGCATGAAACCGAGGAACTTTCGTAAAACACTACGTCCTCCGTCTTCTTCACGCCAAAGTGTCCCATTAATCCTCCTCCATGCGCCTCCTACAACAACAAAAGACGAACGGAGCTAGCTGGAATGCATAGCTTGTTAGCACGGAACACAAATCCATCATTAACAATGAACTTTTTCCTTGTTCTTCCTTCTTTACAACTCTGCATTACATCTTTAAAATCAGCATCATGCACATATTCATCTTTGATGGTCTCCAAACCAAATATTTTGAAGTCAAGTTGTGAAAGCGCAGTATAGCGACGAGACAATGCATCAGCAACAACATTTTCTTTACCCTTCTTGTTTTTAATGACATAAGGGAAAGTCTCAATGAATTCAACCCATTTAGCATGTCTAAGATTCAGTTTAGCTTTACTTTTAATATGTTTCAAAGATTCATGATCAGAATGTATAAAAAATTATTCGGGCCATAAATAATCTTACCATGTTTTTAAAGTCCGAACAAGAGCATATAATTCTTTATCATAAGTAGAATAATTCAGACTAGGCCCACTCAATTTTTCAGAAAAGTATGCAACAGGTTTGCCATCTTGTAATAACACATCTCCTAATCCAATTCCACTAGCATAACATTCAAGCTCAAAAGTCTTATTAAAATCAGGAAGTTGGAGTAAAGGAGCATGTGCAACTTATCTTTCAATACTGTGAAGGCTTCTTCCTGTGCGGTACCCCAAACAAAAGGCACATCCTTCTTTGTAAGCTCATTGAGAGGTGCTGAAATGGTACTGAAATCTCTCACAAAACGCCTATAGAGTCCAGCGAGGCCAAGAAAACTCCTCACTTGTGTGACAGTTTTGGGCTGCGGCCAACTCTCAGTAGATTCAATCTTGGCTTTATCAACTTCAATTCCCTGTGGAGTAACAACATAGCCAAGAAAAGATACTCGGTCGGTGCAAGAGGTCCACTTTCCAAGGTTACCAAACAAACGTGCATCACGTAGAGCAATAAAAACAGCACGTAAATGTTCCAAATGTTCCTCCAAAGATCTGCTATAAATCAGTATATCATCAAAATAGACTACCACGAATCGTCCAATGAAAGCACGTAAAACTTCATTCATTAATCTCATGAAAGTACTAGGTGCATTAGTTAAGGCATGACTAACCACTCATATAATCCAACCTTAGTTTTAAATGATGTTTTCCATTCATCTCCCAATTTCATACGAATTTGATGGTATCAACTACACAAATCAACTTTGGAGAATATTGTAGAGCCACTCAATTCATCAAGCATGTCATCTAGCCTAGGAATAGGATGATGATAACAAATAGTAATATTATTAATGCCTCTACAATCAACACACATATGTGACGTACCATCCTTTATTGGCACTAGCATAATAGGTACAACATAAGGACTAAGAGATTCACGTATATAACCTTTGTCAAGTAGCTCCTGTACTTGAGGCATAATCTGCTTCGTCTCCTCTAGATTGGTATGGTATGGCGCATGGTTTGGTAGCGGGGCACTGGGAATTAAGTCAATCTGATGCTCAATCCCTCGAATAGGTGGTAATCCCGGTGGCACGTCTTGTGGAAAGACGTGAGCCAACTCCTGCAAAATGTTAGTGACAGCAGGAGGAAAAGAGGAAGGTACATCCTCGAAAGAAAATAATGCCTCTTTGCACACAAAAGCTTAGCAAACAGATTTGCTGAAATCTAGATCATCAATATCAGATTTGGTGGCAAGTAAACATGCACTTTTCAATGTAATTTCAAAAGCAACAATAGATGGTTTATTATTAGGCTTCATTTGTTGCGCAAATTCTTTTGCCACAATATGATTTTCACTCTTATTTTTCTCCTGTTTTGCTTTATTAGCTCTATTGATATCATCTTTCAAAATGGAATCAGGAGTCATAGGAAGCAAAGTAATATTTTTATCCTTATGAACAAGAGTATACTGATTGTTTCTACCATGGTGTACAGAATTTTTATCAAATTTCCATGGTCTACCAAGTAATAAGGAACATGCTTGCATAGGTACCACATCACAATCAACATAATGAGCATATGTAGAGATACTAAAATGCACACGAACAATACGTGTTACCTTAACCTTACCGCTGTTGTTGAATGATTGGATGTAGTAAGGATGTGGATGTGGTCTTGTGGTGAGGGATAGCTTCTCCACCATCTCCATCCTAGCTTAGTTGTTGCAGCTCCCTCCATCTATGATGACGCGAATAGAACTTTCCTTCACAACTCCCTTTGTATGGAACAAATTATGCCTCTAATTTTGCTCAGCTTGTGTGACCTGCACACTCAAAACACATTGAGCTAATAAACATTCATACCTGTTAGCCTCTTCAGGAGCCATGTATTGTGTCTCATGATCAGAATCATCTCCACCGTGTTCTTCACTTATAATAAGAGCCAAAGTCTCCTCATCATAGTCACTAGCGGACTCATACACACCATCCTCAGTAGCAATCATCACACGCTTAGATGGGCATTCTCTCGCATAATGACCTCCACCCTTGCAACGATGACAAATAGTATCATGTGTTTGCCCTGTTGATGCCATGGATGTAGAAGAGCTCTGTGCGGAACTGAAAGGTGTACTCCTAGCAGATGGTGATGGTGGTGCATGTTTTCTTGTATCTCGGTTGGAATTGGCGGCTGAAGTCAGTGGTGCTGCAGTAGAACATGTGGAAGTAGAGGATGCACGTGGTGTCCATGATGAAGGTCGACCCATAGAAAAGTTAGTTCACGCCAATGCATGTCGATCCTGCACTTCACGTTCAGCTTTGCAAGCAAGATGCAATAAACGAGTGATATTATTATACTCCTTATACTCTAGAATGGTCTGAATCTCTTTATTTAATCCACCCATAAAACGTGCAAGCATAGATTCATTATCCTCAACAATACCGCATCGAATCATTCCAGTTAACGCTGCAATTCTTGAAGTAATTCACGTTGATAATATGGTGGAACCCAACGAGTACGCATAGCAGTTTTCAAAGCAGCCCAAGTAGCTGAAATAGGATATAATCTACAATGTTCAGACCACCAAACACATGCAAAACTAGTGAAAGCACAAACAGCAGCAGGAACACGTCTCTCCTTAGGATATTGTAAACATGTAAAACGTTGTTCAGTTTCTAACTCCCAAGTAAGATATATATTAGGAACATATGTACCCTTAAACGATGGAATATTCAATTTTGGATTAGGAACATGGTCATGATCTCGTACCTCAGGTGGTGGTGCAGCCCTACCATTGCGATGATATGCATGAGGATGACCTGGTGGTGGTGGTGCTGGTGGTTGCATGTAGTTCTGATTTTGATCAACCTCATCCTCTTAATGGTCCTCCACCTCTGCAGTAGCAGCAGGAGGTATAGAAGCATCAATAGTAGGTACAGTAGCACCAGAATTTTGACCAGGCTCAAGGGGAACGCGCAATGCTCGTCCCACTTGATTTGGAAGGTGTTGTTGTTGTTGTTTGTTGTTGTTGTTGTTGTTGTTGAGGTGCCACGGGTGCAGCGGGCGGTGGTTGTGGAAGACGCGCGAGTACTTCATCGAACTTGGCATCCAACTTGGCGTCAATTGTCTTCACAACATCATCAATCATCTCTAGTGCCTTTCCGGAGGTGGCCATGACGTCCTCCACCTGTTGACTCAACATTTGCTGAAATTTATCATGAAGCTCCTTCTTCGTCATGTTCTCCCAGTCAATCTCGTCGGCTTGTGGTCCTGTCATGGTTAGCAGCAATAGAAACACACAAGAATATGATCCTACAGACTACTAGAAAGTGACAGTGTCACAAATCTGTCAAGCAAATCTCAAATTATTTCCAGTTCTTACCAAGCGGCTGGTGGTGATTGGCAACCGTTGTAGTCAAAACTCTCAAAGCTTGGATAGAGCAATTACAAGGGAGAGTCAAACGCACGACATAGATGTATGTGGAGCTGGGAAGGCTTATAATATGGTAGCAAAAAGGGTCAGCAATAATCAATTCAGAGATGCAAAGTTGAATAAATGCTCAACAACGGTACTTTGCTGGTCCTAGGCTAGACCGTACTAGAGACGCGAGCCTACAACACTAACAAAATCATGGCGCGACACAGAAACAAAGGAAAAGCCCACTCTAGAAAAAATCGCTCTTTTTTGTATTCTTTTTTTGCGCTGCTCTTTTTTTGCGAAAAATCACTATAATGGTGAGTGTCTCAAACTCTTCCCAAGTCAAATTGACAGGATAGGATACACTACAAAAAAATACATTTCCGTGATGATACGTGTTTGTCACAATAGGTCGCTTTTTTGTCATGCATGTACATCCATGACAAATTTATGACAGAATCAAGATAGTCATACACGTGCTGTCGTAGAAGTGTTCCATGACATTACCAAAATTATCATCATGGAAGTGTCCACTTCCATGACGATAAATCGCGCGTCACAGAAGTGCTTTCGTCAAGGGTGACCGACACGTGGCATCCACCGTAACGGAACGCCGTTAAGCTATCGGGTCGGGTTTTGGATCCGATAACCCGTTAACAGCCCCGACCAATGGGGATTTTCCACGTGTAAAATCATCATTGGCTAGAGGAAACACGTGTCGGCTCATCGTCGGGACAAATGTCATCCACTCATTGGACAAAAGGCGCCTATGATACGTCGACACGTGGCACGGCCCAACAAGTTTAAATGGGCCGGCCCAACTAGAGGCCCACAAGATTTTGCGGACCATAATGGGCCGGCCCAGCTAAAGGCCCACGAAATTTTGCGGACCATAATGGGCTGGCCCAGGTAAAGTCCCACAAGATTTTGCGGGCCATAATGGGCCGGCCCAAGTAAAGGCCCACAAGATTTTTTTTGTGCCATAATGGGCCGGCCCATGTAAAGGCCCACAAGATTCTTGCGGGTCATAATGGGCCGGCCCAGCTAAAGGCCCACGAGATTTCGCTGACATTAATGGGCCGGCCCAGCTGTAGGCCCACAAGATTTTGAGGACCCTAGTAGGCCGGCCCATTAACTGGCTGCCATGTTTTGGGCCAAATGCCGACCCATATTTGATCCGGTCCATTAATGGCCTACCACGCTCCGGGCCTAATAGTTGCCCATATGAGATCCGGCCCGTTAAAAGCCTACCACGTTCTGGTCCAAATTATGGCCCAGATCAGGTCCGGCCCTTTAAGAGGCTTTGGGCTCAATTATGGCCCATATCAGATTTGGCCCGTCAACTGGACACTATGCTTTTGGGTCCACTTGCTAAAGGCCCACTTAGTAATTCGGCCTGATATTAGTTTTGGGCTGTTAAGGGCCCGTTTAACATTTCAGCCCTATATTAATTTCGGCATGTTAAAAGCCTGTCATATAGTTGGGCCTAACTACGACCCGGTTTGCATCCGGCCTGCTCGCAGCCGATATCTGATTGGGCCAAACAAGGACCCAGACAATTTTGGCCTGTTAAAAGCCCGTGATTTGATTCGCACAATCATGGGTCGGGGTTCATTTCGGGCTACTGCCGGCCCGTGAGCTGATCGGCACGTTTCAGGCCCAACCTACATCGTGATTGCATGACGGCTCGGTTATGTACCGTAATTTTACGGTTTGGCCGGTTTACTGCGAAGACAAGATATATATACAGTAAAATAACTGCAGCATCGTGAATAAGAAAAAACCTATACTATACAATAAAGAAATTATGGCATATTACATCCACTAGGCATCAAAGTTCACCACTATGATAATAAAGCACAAGCAGACAGCAGATTACATACACCGGGCATCAAAGATCGCCACCAGTGCAAATAAACACGCCGACAAAATAATATACAAAACCGACAACACTTCAATAGAGTTCAAGAAAGGTTAGCCCTGCTGGGGAGCTGCAGCGCAAGCAGCTAAGCAAGATGATGAGACTGCACTTGTTCAACACTTATATCTTCCCCACTCTGAAAGATAAACAAGCAGGCGGATGACAGGTTTTGCACATAAAAGTATCAGTGCTGACAATTCATCACATTTCTTACTCACGAATAAAGTGACACAGTTTAAATTTGCATTAACACAATATGGTATTGTTCAGGTCAAGACATGGCAGGAAATGACATTGTGAAGGAGTTGGCAGCTTCACGACACCACTGGATTACAGATCAAGAACTCATAAGTATCAATGGTTAGTGTGCTGTCAATTTATACCATTTCAGATTGGCAAATAAAGAGATGGTTTAAATAATAGTAGAATGATATGACATTTTTCGTAGTTAAGACATTGCAGAATATGACATTGTGCTGTAGTGGGTAGGTTCACCACACCACTGGATTACAGATGAAGAACAGAAGCATACATGCAGTGCAAAAGAAGATCACTTGCTTTGTATATTTTAATTTACATGGTATGAAGAAGGAACTTGGTTGTACAACTGAAAACTTAAATTGAGAAAGGACGAACTTTTGTTTATGAACTACATATAATAAACTTTAAACAAGCAATTTGATGCAAACACCAAAAATAAACAGCTGTTGTAGTCATGCCTAACCAAATATTTACAACAAAGTTTGAAGGCTTGAGATGGACAAACTTACATTATTGGTGAAGACAGGCTCTATAAAGGCCTTGTCCATGCTGATGGGGGGCAATTCAAGAAGTTTACCACAGAATCTTCTTCAAAAGCATTGCCATTATTGTACATTTTGTTAAGAGTAAATATAGATGTGATAATATACGAAAAATGGAGAATATTTAAGATAAGATGAAGAGTGATGCTACATAACCAAGTAGCTATAAATGTAAGTGCAGCGATACATGCAAAAGGTACAGCCAAGAGCAATGCACAGCTAAACTTCTTCAGTACCAACCTTATGGTAAGAGTAAATATAGATATGATGTGTAGAAAATGGAGGGCAAAGGAAAATAAGCTGCAGAGTGATGGTACATGAACAACTACCTATCATTATAAGTACACTGATAAAGGACAACATATACTTACAAGAACAATGCAGAGCTAAAAAACCATTGGCATTGGATATATTCTACACTAATGTAACCATTCATACAGATTAGATAATTTGGAGCGAACAATTGATAAGCAAGCTATCATGCATGCTGCTATCACATAATGAACCAGGTATGTATGCAAGTACAGTGATACAGGACAACAGGTGCTAACAAGAGCAAAGAAGCGGGCATCATATTTGAGATATCGTGCCATTCTTGTCAAACAAGAATTCTTCTTCGAGCATATTTCCTGCAAAAAAAGATCCGTAAGGCACATGCGGAAAAGTAGAAGTTCAAATTGTCATGTGATTTCATAGACAATACCTCATCCTGGGAACGAGACCAGTGCATAACAAGGTTTTTCCATTCAATGTCTTCTAAATTTAGCATAGGAGACTTCACCAGAAATTCATTTATAGACTTGCCATCAAAGTGTGATTTCCTCAGGTAACACCGATACTGCTGCAATGCTTCCTTGAAAAGCACAAGCAAGCTTTGCTCGTCATGACTATCCAGATTGACCCTCTCCTAGTTACAACAATGTAATGTAAATCAATTGATGTGTTCAATCAGCAGAAAATAGGAAAATAATAGCCATGAATAATAGCACTTACATGTAAGTTGGACAGGAAGATGTGAAAATGGTGTTTGTCTTCACAATAATCTTCCCATGATGGGAATATATGCACGTAGTCCCTAAAAACATTGAAAGCATTGTCTTTTAAACTGGGAATAAATGGAATGGGGTTCCAATCTGCAGGAATTGGCCATCTCTACAGTTGGCATAGGTCTTCGGCCGGTGGACTTGCTGTACTTTTTGCTGGAGTGGGATTTTTCTGTGGTACAACTGGTGCTATGGCAAATGAAATCGGTATACCTTTTGCTGGAGTGCAGGTCATGTGTGGTGGGGCTAGTGGTGTGGCCAGTGAAGTATGGGTATAGTCTGCTGGAGTCGGTCCTACGTTTTGTGTCACTGGTTGTATAGCCAATATAAGTGGGGTGCTGTTTGATTTCTCCGGCACCACCACGTTTTTCAAGGACTTTGCTGGTGCTCCTTCAGGTTCGGCAATCACCCTCTTCCTTTTTGATGTCTGATGCACAAGAACAGCATTTGAGTGGAAAAACTTGGTATGATGACAGATGGAATATGTATTGATAATGGGTGGGCATGGCATCTCGACATATATGATGAGTAAACTAAGCAGATGGCGGTGCAACAAAGTAGAAGAAATGCAAGACAACATATGCAAGATACCCGCAATCAATAAAACATTGCCAAATTAGAATAGGCACCTTGATGGGTGAACAGGACAGGCCATCTGCCTTTGACTCCTCGAGGTTAGAATAGTCATTAGGATGATATTCTGAACAAGAATCAACAGGTGGCGAGCATATGAATTTCATTGCATCCAGAATGGAACTCAATGCCTTGGTGCCAATTTTGTAAGTCATTGCAGTGTTTAGCTTCAAGAGTGGACTGCTGCTAGTGCGACACAAAGCAGCTAAACAGATCATAGTGTAGATATAACAGGAAAACCTTAAGCATTAGAGTAAAATCAGCAAAGTGGAACTTGCTGGAATATATGTGCTAGTATTGCCGGTACGGCTAGAAAGGCTTCGGATACCAGCTCTCTTCAAGTGAAGGTGCGGTACTGTTAATATCAATGTAACTCTCAAAGGCAACACAGCTCCCCGCATTTCCTTGCTATTCTTATAGGATTCAAGTGGGCAGGCCACTACAAATCCTATTCCTATGTTTACAAGATCCTACGAATCAAAGAGGCTCAAAGTGTCCATCACAACCGACTGTATAGACCTCTACACTGCAAATGTCCCTGCTCATCTTTAGTACAAGGAACATACTGTACTACTATCATACTCCCTCCATTCCAAAATATAAGTCTTGGTAGATATTTCCAATATGGATCACATACAGATGTATCCAGGTACATTTTAGAGTGTAGATTCACTCATTTTGCTCCATATGTAGTCCATGGTGGAATCTATACAAAGACTTGTATTTAGGAATGGAGAGAGTACATATTAAAGAAGAACGGAAGAGCAACATGGTAAAGAAGAGCAAGCAGATTTTGGATAATAAAATGTTGGTTGCGCAGTGCCCACACATGTACCTGAGCGCATTAAGAATGCAACTCCTAGCTGTCTCTCGACAATTTCAGGCGGTTGGATGAAGATCCTACGTCTCCTAACCCTTCTTCTTCCTCGTCTCTGATTCTTCCCATACAGAACACTGCACGGGCCACCGGCCGGACCACCGGCCCCCACCGCCTGTGTTCCTCCGCCACCCCCACCCCCGCCCCCACTCCAAACCCCACCTGCGTCGAGTTTTCTTCGTTCGGCGAGGCCCCACAACCACCCGAGCCCCTTCGATCGCACCGGCGAACTTCGACGAGCTCTGAAAAATCGACTGACCCAATTTTGAAATTTAGTCTACTGTGATTTAACTAGTGTGGAATATAAAAGGGGAAAACCAGAAGCATTGCGAGTATGGTGTTGAGCGTGCCATGGCGGATCTGAAGGTGCAAACCGGACAAAGGCAACTTCACAACCAAGACAAGAAATCAGAGTAAAGCAATGGCGATCTATTTTCTTGCTGCGATAAATAAGTTGAGCAGATACGAAAGAGTACCGCCTCTGGTGCGGCGCCGTGTAGGCATCTGCTGAGAATTTGACGGTGCTGCGGTAGCGATGGCTGTCGGTGGCGTGGAAGCAGATCTAGGAGGGTAGATGGTGGCAGCGGGGCGCGGTGGACGAGACGGTCGTAGGAGCGGCGCCGGCAAGGTGGACGACGGCGGGGATGAAGCGAGAGGACGGGATGCAAGGATCCCGGTCCGAAGCCGTGGATGAGAGAGGTTGACATCTTGTAATGGACGGCGGCGTCGGGGTATCACCTGCGGCATGGTGGAGGAGGACGGTGGTGGATGGGGTGGCGGACAGCGGCGGACGGAGGAGGGTGGGGTGGAGAGGGTGTTTTGGCGCCCATGGAGTACGAATGGGGAAAAGGGAGGTGGAGAGGAAGGGGGAACCATGTATTTAGGGCGCGCTTATCTCAAATGCGAGGAAATTTACAAACTTAGCCCCCGTTTCAAATTTCTACTACATCATAGCAACACTAGTCGGTCGGGGATACGACGGTAATCTCGCATACACCGAATATTTGCCGACGAGAGTTTGTTTCTGGCGCCCACCGTGTATGAATATGAATCAAGGAGGGAGTCGATTTCGGCCGAGGACACACTGTGTTTTGGCGCCCACCATGTATGAATCCGGGTGAGAGGCGGTTACGTCACGTTTGGGTGAAATTACAAACCTACCCCTATTGAAACCTATAGAAATCCAGCATATAGGCTTTGCGTGGCAGGGATAGGCAGCAGTGGTTTCCATCTCGTAGATTTTGGTTCTGGGCGGTTATTGCGACTTTCCCCGCTTCGTTCAAATTTTGCAGAGTGCACGTTTACCGTGCCAACTCAATTCGAATCCCGTTTGTATTCTATTTTTTTCGGGCGGGATCCATTTTCAATTAGAATTACATTCTATATACATCATTTTTTTATATATACTTTCAAAAGCACAACACCATTTATACATAAATATGGTTTACAAATGGCATGATCTCAGATTCATAAGGTTGTATCCATCAATTTGGATTTTCAAATATTTGAAACCACTTTATGTTGAAATCCAATGTATGCATTCCTCGCTAACTGTCTCGAATTAATGTGTGTTTCATGCGGTTTTTTTTACTTCTCAAACATTTATAATGTGTTTCACACACGCAACATATAGTGTAATCCCGTTTAGACATTAATTGCATATAAACCATGCATTGTTTGTAATTTAAGAATCTATGGATCATGCATATTGATAAACTATATAACATTACACGTGTGCCCAAATTCAAATGAATATGCATGTTTGATACACCAATTTGCATTATGATATTATCGATGTCGTGATCTCTAGTTTAAATATTTGAATCCCCTTTAATCCAAATATTCGTCTCATGTAGCTATCACTCATGCTTATATAGGACTATCTCTCTGGAACTATACGCGTTCATCGTCTCTCAGGTATCTCTCGTCCTACCTGTATGTCGACAATGATCTTTTATCTTCGTAACACACTGACGGTACTCTCTCCCTCGACCTTCATCACTCTATCTCTCTCTAAGTATATCTCGCTCCCTACTATGTGTCTCTAACTATGATTCTCCATGTGGAATCTCTTTCTCTCACACAAACACAAAACTTTGTCTCCCGGGGTCTCATTTCTCTCTACTATTCCCATGTGTACCACTCGCACAACCCTCATACAGAGATGTCTTTCACTCCTTAGATATGAGAACCTATGACTCTTCCTCATCAATATCTCTTTCTCACACACAAACACAAACTCTGTCTCCCAGGGTCTCATATTTCTCCATTGTTCTCTTTTATGTCGCTCACACACACCCTCTCTCCCTAGAGATATCTTGCGTTCCCTCGTATGTCTCTCTAGCTATCACTCTCGTTGTGAAATATCTTTCTCTCTCGCAGACACAAAACTCCGTCTCTCTGGATCTCATTTCTCTCTGATATCTGTTTGTATGTGACTCACACGCACCCTCTCTCTATCTCTCTCACACCCACACACATAACCCAGCCTTCTGATCCACTCGACTCCTATCTCTAACGCACACTAGCTAGCATCTTTATCTTTCTATTTATCTGTTTCTCCATCAACCTTCTTTCTCGCCCTCACTCTTGATTCCTATCACACACACTACATATGTTTCTCTCTACATGCAGTCAAGTGCCCTCTCACACACATATATAACTTCACCCCTTGAACCACCCGACGATCATCTCCAACACCCAAACTAGCGGATGTCCCTCTAGCTAGCATCTCCATCTCGGTATCTATCTGTAATTTCTCCGTCAACATTTCTTTCTCGCACGGAGTCTTGCTACCTATCACCCACACTATATATGTCTCTCCATACATATGCATTTATATGTTGGTCTCTTTTGCACAATCGTTGCGCCTCACTCCCTCTGCTCACCATAGATGCATGCTCCAGCCCACGCCACTATCTCTTAAAGACAAAAACACATGCTCAATTGTCGGGACTTCTTCCATGCATTCTCACATGCATGCATATTGTCATACCGATCCGTCTCTCCCATGTCGTTGATCTTATGACTTATGTCTTCTTTCTTTTATCTCAATCATGCGCGCGCGCACACACACACACATCCCACGTATACATGTATACCTCTCACACATGCACGTTCAAGGTCTCTATGTCTCCATACGTAGTTAATTACCCTCAATCCTAATGCCACATCGAATCGTTCTCCTCTTTTGTGCACATAACTTCCGTCTAGATGGGTAAAACACACACTCACACTTAACAATCTCCTTCTAGCTAC
>NW_024114629.1:0-13396 GCF_003073215.2 Triticum urartu | reverse complement strand
GGTTATCATGAGTGTGACATAGTTGAGCTCGATCTCCCCTCGCCTAATGTGATCCCGGATGAAGTGATACCTAATCTCAATATGCTTTGTCTTGAAGTGTTGCACCGGGTTGAGAGAAATCTTGATGGCACTTTCATTGTCACACCGAAGAGGCACTTTGTCACAAGTGACACCGTCATCCTTTAAAGTTTGCCTCATCCATAAAAGTTGTGCACAACGACTACCGGTAGCCACATACTCCACTTCTGTGGACAAGAGAGACACACAACTTTGCTTCTTGGAAGACCAACTTACCAAAGAGCAACCAAGAAATTGGCACCCTCCGGAAGTGGACTTCCTATCCACTTTGTCTCCCGCCCAATCCGAGTCCGAATAACCTACAAGCTTGAAGTTTGCTCCTCTTGGGTACCATAAGCCAAAGTTTGGGGTATGAGCCAAATATCGAAAGATTCTCTTGACCACCATAAAGTGACTTTCCTTAGGTGCGGCTTGAAACCGTGCACAAATTCCCACACTCAACATGATATCCGGTCTAGATGCACAAAGGTAAAGCAAGGATCCAATCATGGAACGATATACCTTTTGATCCACCGCTTTACCATTGGGATCAATGTCAAGTTGGCACTTGGTGGGCATGGGAGTGGACGCGGGCTTGACATCACTTAGCTTGAATCTCTTAAGCATGTCTTGAGTGTATTTGGCTTGGTTGATGAAGGTTCCTTCTCTCCTCTGCTTCACTTCGAACCCGAGAAAGAACTTCAACTCTCCCATGGAAGACATCTCGAACTTTGAGGTCATGAGAGCGGCAAATTCCTCATTGAAAGCTTTGTTAGGGGAACCAAAGATAATATCATCAACATATAATTGGCACACAAACAACTCCCCTTTGACCTTCTTAGTAAAAAGAGTGGGGTCGATTAGCCCAACTTCAAAACCACGGTCTTGTAACAACTCGGTAAGGTGGTCATACCATGCACGTGGGGCTTGTTTAAGGCCATAGAGTGCCTTATCGAGTTGATACACATGATCAGGAAAGTAGGGATCCTCGAACCCGGGGGGTTGCTTGACATAAACCAATTCATTAATAGGACCTTTAAGAAAAGCACTCTTCACATCCATTTGTTGTAACTTAAAGTTATGATGAGAAGCATATGCAATCAACATGCGAATGGATTCAAGACGAGCAACGGGAGCAAAAGTTTCACCATAGTCGATACCCTCGACTTGGGAGTAGCCTTGTGCTACCAAACGAGCCTTGTTGCGAATGATAATCCCATGAGCATCTTGCTTGTTCTTGAATATCCACTTGGTTCCAATGACATTGTGGTTCACCGTTGGCCTTGGCACCAATCTCCACACTTTTGTTGCGCTCGAAGTTGTTGAGTTCTTCATGCATGGCATTGAGCCAATCCGGATCTTTGAGCGCCTCATAGACCTTTTGGGGTTCAACACAAGAGACAAACGCGTGATGTTCACAATAGTTTGCTAATTTTCTACAAGTGCTTACCCCCTTTCTTAAGCTTCCAAGCACATTTGTCATGAGATGATCCTTGGTGGAGAGCTTGGAAGCAACCTTGGTGGCACGGCGCTCCAATTCCTCCTCGGGGGTGAGACGAGGAGTGGTCACTTGATCATCTTGAGTGTCGTCTTGAGCTTGTTCTTGATCTCATGGAATCTCTTGATCTTGAACTTGCTCGGAGGAGGGAGCTTGACCTTGGGCATCACTTGATGTTACAACACCATCTTGAGATTATCTTGCCCTTGGTCTTGTTCTTGAGGTTGAGGGCCCTCACTTTGTTCTTCGGAAGCGTGTGGGTCTTGGTTGGTGAAGGTTCCACTTGAGTAGAACATTGTCCTTCTCCTTCGGCCACAAGGGGTTCCTCAATGAGTAGGATATGAGACAACACCCATTCTTCTTATGGCTTGGGGAGGAATTTCATCACCTACATCACAAGTACCACTTTGCTCCACTTGGGAGCCATTATTCTCATCAAACTCCACGTTACACGTTTCCTCAATAAGTCCCGTGGACTTATTGAGAACACGGTAAGCATGAGAGTTTGTAGCATAACCAACAAATATGCCCTCATAAGCTCTAGCCTCAAATTTAGACAAACGGACACCTTTCTTGAGAATGAAACACTTACACCCGAACACCCGGAAGTACTTGAGGTTGGGCTTGTTACCGGTGAGTATCTCATATGGAGTCTTGTTCAAGCCTTTGCGGAGTAGAGCCGAATTAGATGCATGGACCACGCGGTGTTGATGGCTTCGGCAAAAGTTGTAGGGAGACTTGAACTCCGCCATCATGGTCCTTGCCGCATCCATCAACGTCATGTTCTTCCTCTCCGCTACACCATTTTGTTGAGGGGTATAAGGTGCGGAATATTGATGCTTGATTCCCTCATCACTCAAAAACTCATCCAAGGTGTAGTTCTTGAACTCGGAGCGTTGTCACTTCTTATTGTCAAGATCTTTGCATTGTGTTGTCGTTGAGCTTCATTTGCAAAGTCGATGACGGTTTGTTGGGTCTCGCTCTTCCTCTTGAAGAAATATACCCAAGTGTATCTTGAATAGTCATCTACAATCACCAAGCAATACTTTCTACCCCCAAGACTATCAAAGGATGGAGGTCCAAAGAGATCCAGATGAAGGAGCTCCAAAGGCCTCTTCGAGTAGATGATAGTTGTGGGAGGGTGAGCCTTCTCATGTAGCTTTCCTTCGATGCAAGCACTGCAAGCACGATCTTTGGCAAAACTAACATTTGTTAGTCCATAGACATGGTCCCCCTTGAGAAGACTTTGCAAAGATCTCATATTGACGTGGGCGAGATGGCGACGCCAAAGCCATCCCATGTCAACTTTAGCCATTAGGCATGTCGCGGTCTTAGTGGGTCACTCCGAAAAGTTAATCACATAGAGACCGTTCTCGACATTCCCAACAAAGGCTACTTTAAGAGTCTTGCTCCACAAGAGGGCCACGGTATCAATATCAAAGAAAGTGGCAAATCCCATGAGTGCTAGTTGACAAAGGGAAAGTAAATTGTATGCAAGGGACTCAACAAGCATGACCTTTTCTCGACCGTAAGATCATGAGAAATGACAACTTTGCCGAGTCCCAATACCTTAGAAGACGATGCGTCACCCCACTCGACGTTGGAGGGCATGGATGGAATCTTTTGCACGTCCACCACCAAGTACTTGCTTCCGATCATAATGATTAGTAGCTCCACTATTGAGCAACCATGATCCCCCAGGAAGCAAATACCTACAAAGATCTCAATGCTTGGTTTTAGGTACCCATTTTGTAATGGGTCCTTTGATGTTAGTAACAAGGGTCTAGGAACCCAAAATAGACCATTCAATGTAACTCATAAGGAGAAACAACCAAATTTGGCATAAACATGGCCTATCTCTAGCACAACACAACACATAAGAAGGGTTAAAGTTGCCGGATTTGTTAGGAAGGGAAGCGTTTTCCTTCTTGGCATCACTACCCCTCACGGAGAAAGGTCGTTGAGGTTCTTCTCGCCTTGTATGCGAGACACAAGACCTTTCTCAAGTTGCACCTTTAAGCTTAGCGTTCCTCCTCAACAAGATGCACATGCTCACAAACATGGGTTAGTAGCATTTGCATTATCAAATTAAAACATTCATTACGAGGAAAAATGGGTTATCCCTTGGTTAGCTTTACTTGAAGTTGATCATGAGACTCCTTTGAGGCTAGCATGAGCACCCTTCAAGACCTTGTGAGCTTTGTCAAGTAGATCAAACTCCTCTTGAAGTCTAGCAAGAATCAACCCGAAGTTTGGCCTTCCTCGGAGTTTAGCACACAAGAAACAATGAGAGCATGATCCAAATCTTTCTTTAACTTAGCGAATGAATCAACGTTGTGTGACTCCTCAAGAGCCAAACGAAGACCACACTCTTCCTCAAGAGCATTGGAAAGATCTGAAATCTCATCAGCATAGTCATGACTATGCCCCTCCATCTTGGAGAGTATCTTCATGAGCCTCGATCACGTTATTGGCTTCACCAAGTTGTTCCAAGAGAGCAACAAAATGCTTCTTGGTTTTACCCTTGAGTTTACCCATAAAGGACTCAACCTCATTTTCCTCCACATTAGGTCCCACATTCATCAATGCAATCCTTCAAAGGGAAGGATTATAATGATGGTAGCTTTGATGTTGGGGGTTACCTTGTTGGTGGCTTTAGCCATGAGGCACTTGGCGGTGATGTTCTCGTTGGGTGAGTCGAAGGGAGATATCCGTGGAGTTTTTGCAATGGAAACGGAGGCCATGGCAACCGACTCACCATCTTCATATTCATCATCATCATCCTCATGGTACTCTTCTTGAACCACCAACGCCTTGTGAGGGGTTTTCTTTGGTGAAGTTGCTCTTGTTGGGGAAAGACTTGGCTTTGTCCTTTCGAATGAGCTTGCCACCATTGTCTTCCCTCTTCTCATACGGGCACTCTGCAACAAAATGACTCACATTGCCACAATTGTAACAAGTCCTCACACGTTGCTTGCTCTTCGTGCCACTTGAGTTGTTCTTGTTAAAGTTTGGCCTTGAGTTTTTCTTTCTCCAAAATTGCCTTGAATCAAGTGCCATGTGTTCATGATAGGCATACTTTGTATCTTCGGGGTTGCTTTCCTCTTCTTCCTCTTCTTATTCTTCTTCAACACAAACCTTGGCCTTCAATGCAAGGTTGGGCTTCTTTGCCCTTTGAGAATGAAGCACCGCATTGTCGGCGGTCTTGTCCAAGATGTTCATAGCCACAAACTCATCCAACACTTCACTTGAGGTCAAAGTGTGGAAGTCCGCCTTTGACGAATGACGGAGGACATGGCCTTGTGGTACGGCATCATTGCCATGAGGAATTTGCACTTGATCGAATTGTCATCCGTGTCCTTGCTCCCATGATCTCAGAGTGAGACCACGAGTTTGGTTACTCTCTGATAAAGCTCATGAGGTTCTTCATCTTCTTTCATTGCAAACTTATCGACTTCATCTTGCACTACTTCATAGTTGGAGTGTTGAATGCTTGCGCTTCCCCGGTAGAGAGAGATAACACAAAGCCATGCATCTTTGGCCAAGGCGAAGGGTCGAAGATGAGGTAGATCGTCGGGTGGAATTGCATCTTGAATGATGAAGAGAGCATTCTCATTGAATTGATTATCCGTGGCTTCTCGAGGAGTGAAGTTGCTTAGATCATGCGGATGGAAACCTTCTTCAATGATTCTCCAGAGATTAGTGTTCACATGATTTAAATGGCGCTTAAAGCGATAGACCCAAGAATCAAAGTCCTCATTTGTCACAATCTTAGGGGGAGGACCGGCATGATTCAAATGATTGGAAGGAATCGGTCCACCATAAACAAGTGGTGGTTCCACATGGGCAAAGATGCCGGTGCCATTTTTACCACTAGAAGAAGGAGACTTTTCACTACTAGCTTCCCCCTTGTCGGAGATAGCATCCGTAACCTTGTCAGTGGGATCACCCACTTTCAACGGTGCGGTGGATAGTTTAAGCCCTTCAATGAATTTAGTAAACATGCTTTCAACCTCGGTCGTCATGGAGGTTTTCAATGTCTCCAAGGCCACATTGAACTCCTCACGAGAGACCGAGGTTCCCCCATCACCCGTAGACGAGATCGGATTCACACCGGAGTGTTCCTCCACACCGTCTACGGTATCAACCATACTCTTCGGATGGCAAAGTCCTTAGTAAAGAGACGAGGCTCTGATACCAATTGAAAGGATCGATATGGTTGACTAGAGGGGGGGGTGAATAGGCAACTAACAATTTTTAGCTTTTCTTTACCAAATTAAACTTTGCATCAAAGTAGGTTGTCTAGATGTGCAACTAGGTGAGCAACCTATATGATGCAACAACAACGAACATACAAGCAAGCAAGAGAAGTAACACTAATAAGCTTGCACAAGTAAAGGTAAGAGATAACCAAGAGTGGACCCAGTGAAGACGAGGATGTGTTACCGAAGTTCCTTCCTTTTGAGGGGAAGTACGTCTCCGTTAGAGCGGTGTGGAGGCACAATGCTCCCTAAGAATCCACTAGGGCCACCGTATTCTCCTCACGCCCTCACACAATGCGAGATGCCGTGATTCCACTATTGGTGCCCTTGGAGGCGGCGACCGGACCTTTACAAACAAGGTTGGGGCAAACTCCACAACTCAATCGGAGGTTCCCAACAACACCACAAAGCTTCACCATAATGGACTATGGCTCTGTGGTGACCTCAACCGTCTAGGGTGCTCAAACACCCAAGACTAACAAGATCCGCTAGGGATTGGTGATGGAATCAAATTTCTCTTGGTGGAAGTGTAGATCAGGGCCTTCTCAACCACTCCCGAGAAAATCAACAAGTATGATTGGCTAGGGAGAGAGATCGGGCAAAAATGGAGCTTGGAGCATTAATGGAGCTTATGGGGGAAGAGGTGAGTCAACGAGGAAGAAGGAGACCCCCTTTTATACAAAAGGACCCCATCCAACCGTTACCCCCAAAACAGCCCCGCAGAGGGTGGTACTACCGCAGGGGGCAGCGGTACTACCGCTGGACCAAGCGTTACTACCACTCCCCCTTGCGGTAATACCGCCCAGCCTGGGAGGGCTTGAAGAAAGAGGAGGGACTGGCCCAATGTGGTACTGCCATGGTGGTAGGGCGGTACTACCGCTCTCGAGCGGTACTACCGCACCTACTACCGCTGCAAGTGCCGCTCAACCCGACATGAGAAGCACCCCCCTCGAGTCGAGGCGGTAGTGGCCCGGTACCGCAGCGGTACTGCCGCCGAGGACCCTTAAGCGGTACTACCGCTGGGCACCGCAATACTACTGCTGGGGCCAAAGACTGCCCAAACAGCAGGGAATCAAACCTCCAATGGCGCGGGAAGGCCCAGAGGGTGTGAAACGGAAGTGTATGTGATGATTACACCCTATCCTTACCAAAGTGGACCCCCTCTTGATAGTACGGTGACTCCTACGAAACTAGTCCACCAACAAGAAACGAAAGAGCTACACCGTCTTGAAAAACACTCCGAGGGGAAAGAAATCGTCTCGAGCCAAATGATGAATCTCTGAAATGCTCAAAGCACATGGTTAGTCCGCAAATATGTTGTCATCAATCACCAAAACTACATCGAGAGAGATATGCCTAACAGAGATGACGCAACACTCCGGTTAAATAGATCAGCACGAAAAGTGCACGATCCTCACAATTCGAGATGATGAGTGAAGAGAGCAACATCACAATGCCTCGGAAGAAAGAATAGAAGCTAGATCATTAGGAAGAAAGAAAGTAGAAGAAAACGGTAACTTCTATCAGCAATGAATTTGAAGGCACTCTTAGAACTAAGGATTGAAAGGAGTTGTTGAAAAATTAAACAACAAAAGAATAAGGTTGTTGTGGGCTTATGGAAAACTTCTCAAAATTGAGGCAAAATTCTGCCACTACGGAAACAATAGATTGGATTTATATCAACAAGGAGACGAGAAGCTTATTTCACTGGGAGGATAAATGAAGAACTTGGGTCATTTATAAGCACCATAAATGGCAACAATCCTTAGGGAAGGCTTTAGGTGAAATATAACCCAAGGTAACTCCAATGAAGAGATTGATGGATTTAAAATACCTCATAGTTGACACCATGTGAATCATGAAACACAAACTCAAATTGCCAAGAGTGACATAACACCACGTAAAAAGATAAGATAGGAAGAACTGCACTTAGAAATGCAAGATGAAGAATGTTTGAACTCCTCAAAACAAGACATGTGTTGAGCACCATGTTTATTTCAGAGTACAGCTTGGCGGATCTTAACTTCGAGAGAGACCTTGAGGACAATTGAAGAATAAAAGGAATCCTTGACGGACCACCATGAAGAAACTCTCGAAGAACTCCAGATAGATTAAAGAAGGTCGCAAGGAAAACAAGCTTGAAAAGAATAAGATGAACCTTTGCATTGATTAGATGGAGCTCCGCGATGATATAACCGAGGAAAAAACTTGAAACTCCGGAAAGAAAAGATGAAGCATCTGGAACCGAGAATGTGACATGGTGAACAACTCTGGAAAGAAGAAATTAGGTCACTTGGATGAAAAAATAATAAGAATTACGTTATGCGTATCCTTCACCAATTTAAATTGATGACAAGCAATGGATTTGGCATACTACTCATTCTGATTGGAAAAGATAAAGTAGAGATATAGCGTAAACTCAATGGACCACCAATAGGATTTGGAAACAACGAATGAATTGATATGAGAACATAAGAAGAAGGAATCTTGAACACACCACCGTAAGAATTGGAAATGAACGAAGTAAAGAGATGAATCACCGGTAAGAACTAGAGAACAAATGAAGATACTTGAGGGAATTTGATACAAGAGAACGAAGAGATCACGAGCTGATTAGAGAATATTTGAGCGATGCACCGGTAAGATTTGGAGAACAAGGGATGAAAGCTGGAATGAATAATTCTGAGATGATGGGTTCCGGAGAATCAAACTGAAAAGACTCCTGAATTGCTCCGGATAGTTGAAAAGAATTCTCACAATCAAAACAATTACGAGAGAATAGTATCAAGCTTGAACTGAGAATCTTTGAAAGAACGGGTAAGGATTTAAGAGGAACTCTTCTTCGGTCTTCAAATGCAGAGAATGACGATGAGAAACACCACCATGAATTTTTGAGGTACTCCAGAATGAACATTAGAAAGGTTGAACCACGATGAAAAGAATTTGAAAGATATTAGAGAAGGACATTTGAACGATGATAATTCATTATTATGTCAACTTTGAAAGATTTGAGAATAGCCCCGAGAGAATTACAAGAGTCAGGTAAGAGCCTGGGAAAAGACCTGTGGGTTAGGGCCCACTCAAAAGAAACAACATTGAATGATTAAAAGATATATTGGGCCGGTTGAATTAAATGGCTTGAATAAGGTAAGACCACGAAACAGCTGAAAGGATTACGAATAGAAACTTGAATCTCCTAAGATATCTTCAGCACTCCTAAACAAATGAATAGCGAGAAGTGAATGATTAGGGGTGTGCACCGGCATGAGAAAACATTTGAAATAAGGAAAAGAATATGATCAACACCGAAAGCTTGAATTGAATCCATCGGAGAAGAAAAGGGAACGAAGAATGATGAACTTGAAGCTTCCTTAGCATCCTCCTAAGAATCACCGGATAGGAACATTGAAAGAAAAGAATGGAGAGACTTCCCATCAATAAGATGGATACTTGGTTAAGAAAACCGAGTCCTTGAAGAAAAAGGGTGGGAGGGCGGGAAAACAAAGGCAACTTGGGGACAGATGAAATAAAACCGATGAGAATACTTAGAGTTGAACTTGCAGATGTTGAAAATGATCGGATCCACTTGAAGAGGAGCACACCGGTTGAGAAGAAATTGAAATGAAAAACTCGATGATCAAGAAGGATTAATGTTCACATAGAAATATGAGAACACCACTTAGGAAAGGTATGTAATCCACATTTGACATTGAAGCAACTCAAATACCACAACAAAACAAAACAAAGGATTTGTTTGCAGGATAACCGGAAACAAACATATGATAGATCCCATATCGTATCATTGTGTCTGTTGGAATGATATTCTAGGAGCTACTTGAATTCCCACTTATAAACTCCCGAAACTTTCTGGTTATGCAATCAGGTGTTGGGGATACAGGGGAAGCATAATATCTCACCCAAACTAACAATTCCTACATCCAGCTGTATCCATCCTTCAACACATAACGAAGAAACCTTCGGAAATCATGTACCTCAACCTTCGAAAAGCAACCGTTATACGAGTTATGGCGATATTCCCGAACTCCCGCCCCAGTACTGGGTGGCGTCGAGCTTATCTCACCAACAACTGCATAAAAGAGATTTTCGATGTCGGCGAACTCAGGTATTCCAGAACTGCAACGATAAAATTGTGACGACAACACCTCAGAGCTCAACTCCCCGAGACACTACCACAACCCCTAAATGTCAGGAGGCACCAAGAACAATGTTCTCGTCACAAAACCATCAGAACGATTCCAAGATACCCGCGTGATCCTAATTATTTTTCATGAAATTTGAGGAGAGAAGAGTCAAAACTCTACGCCAGGAGGCCTCACCAGAGCGACGAAGGGACTGGGGAGTAAAAAGAATCCTACTCTCCGATATATATAATCCTAAGACTCAAAACATTTTCTTCTAGACTCAACAACGTCAGCGATTCGATCAAGCAGGGGGCTCCTAAGTCGGGGAAGGCTCTGATTACCAACTTGTAACACCCACAATGCGGCTATATCTCCCACGTCGGGGGCATGCACTTAGAGGCATAGCCGACATGGTAGGTTTTTCGCAAGAGGGGTAATCTTCACACAATCCCATACTGAATAAGAATGGGATAAAAGAGTTGCTTACAATCGCCACTCAAACAAATACAAGTTAAAACATTACATCATCCAGAATACAATCAAGGTCCGACTACGGAACCAAAATAAAGAAGACAACCCCAAATGCTAGATCCCCGATTCATCCCCCAACTGGGCTCACTACTGATCAAACTAGAAACGAAACAACACAACGAAACACGATCTTCATTCAAGCTCCCACTGAGCTCAGTTGCGCGTCATCTGCACTGGTATCATCGGCAACCTGCAACTGTTTGGAAGTATCTGTGAGCCACGAGGACTCAGGCAATCTCACACCCGCGAGATTCAAGACTTATTTAAGCTTATGGGTAGGAAGGGTAATGAGGTGGAGCTGCAACAAGCACTAAGCATATATGGTAGGGCTAACATACGCAAAATAAGAGCGAGAAGAGAAGCCAAAGCAATCGCTCGATAACTAGAAGTGATCAAGAAGTGAACCTGAACTACTTACGTTCAAGCATAACACAAGAACCGTGTTCACTTCCCGGACTCCGCCGAGAAGAGACCTTCATGGCTACACACGCGGTTGATTTAATTAAGTAAGTGTCCAAGTTCTCTACAAATCGGACATTAACAAATTCCCATCTGCCCTTAACCGTGGGCACGGCTTTCGAAAGTTCAAAACCCTGCAGGGGTGTCCCAACATAGCCCATCACAAGGTCTCATGATCAACGAAGGATATTCCTTCTCCCGGGAAGACCCGATCAGTCTTGGAATCAGAGAGAGATGACATTTCGACAATGGTAAAACAAGACCAGCAAAGCCACCCGATGTGCCGACAATCCCGATAGGAGCTGCACATATCTCGTTCTCAGGGCAACACCGGATGAGACATCCTACGAGTAAAACCAAACCTCAAGTTTCCCTGAGGTGGCCCCATAGTCTACTCGTTTTGGACCAACACTTAGAGAAGCTCTGCCCCCCCCCCCCCGGGGGGGTGGGGGGTAAATAAAGATGACCCTTGGGCTCGTTGAAACCCAAGGGACGATTATAGGTTCTTAGGCAAATGTAAAACCAAGGTTGGGCCTTGATGCAGGAGTTTTATTCAAAGCGAACTGTCAAGGGGTTCCCATAACACCCAACCGCGTAAGGAACACAAAATCAAGGAAGATAACACCGGTATGCCGGAAACTAGGGCGGCAAGAGTGGAACAAAACACCAGGCATAAGGCTGAGCCTTCCACCCTTTACCAAGTATATAGATGCATTAATTAAATAAGAGATATTGTGATATCCCAACATATCCATGTTCCAACATGGAACAAACTTCAACTTCACCTGCAACTAACAACGCTATAAGATGGGCTGAGCAAAGCGGTAACATAGCCAAACAACGGTTTGCTAGGACAAGGTGGGTTAGAGGCTTGACATGGTAATATGGGAGCATAACAATAGATCGAACAACTAGAAAGCAAAGATAGAAGTGATTTCGAGGGTATGGTCATCTTGCCTGAGATCCCGCAAGGAAGAAGAACGAGTCCATGAAGAAGGCAAACAGACGGAGTCGAACGGATCCTCACAAACGCGACGTTATCGGAACTAACCCGAAGAGGCAACACCGGAAAGAAGCAAACAACATGGTAAACAACCATCACATAATCATGTCATGATGCACAACCAAGTATGATGCATGTCCGATTTAATGAGGCATGGCATGGCAAAATGCACAAGCAAATCTACAAGTTAAGTGGAGCTCAATATGCAACGAGTTGCATATTGATGAAACACCACAAAAATTATTTAGTTCTCTCCCGTTTAGGTACTCAACAAAATTAAATGTTGGTTAGCATGGCAAGAGGTGAAACATAATTAAATTAACTATCTAGTCAAGTTTAAATGAGGCCGGAAACAACAAATTCGGAAAATCCTCATATGCATTAAGCAATTTTAATGCAAACACCAATTGTAATCATTTTAAATGTTCTTATAATGATGCAGATGATATATGCAAGTTGGATGCAATTTTAAGAAAATATTGGCATGAGCATGTTATGAAGCATTTGTCATCGTGGCGGAAACGATAGGGGTGCCACAGCAACGAATCCGAAAATGATGCCACGGCAACATACCGGTTCCGGTAGCTCATGGAGATACTGGTGCAAAGGAAGTGTGGCAGGAGCGTGCAAAAGATGGTGGGGTGATCCCGGTAACCGGGTCCCCACGGGTTAGCGGCAAAAGAGGAGGACCGAGCAAGTGACAACTCGAACACGATGCAAACATAGGGTGCAAGTCATACATCACACAACATGGATTCGTTCCGCGGGTCATCGTCTCGGCGGTTATAATTCCGAAGCGTGCAAATGAGGACGGTTCGGGTTCGGTGCAAAGTAGAGGAAGTAGACGTTCTCGGGACGTTCGTAGTGAAAGTAGTCGTTCACATTCATAGATGTTCGGGGTCACGACACGGGACTTGGCGTCCACAGCGTCTTCGCGGGTCGACGGTAGTGGTACATATCATAATGGAACTTGGTGCATCCAAGGTCTTCAGGCGTAGTGGTAGACATGTCATCGGGGTACTTGTCGGATCCACGAGGTACTTGGTAACAGTAGAGATACACGTGGTCTTTAGCGTGAGCAGTTGTACACGGTCGAAGGGGAACTCGGCATATCCATGTACTTGGCGTTCCAGTGTGATAGTCGTTCGAGCGTCTGACAAAGCGGTACTTGGCGGTCTTCGAAAACACCAATAGTCGCAGTATGCGTTCTTGGCGGTTTCGTAGACGCGGCAGGGGTTCTTGACGCATCCACAGAAGGGTCTTGGCGTCCTTGGCGGATGAAGACCGTGGTGCAAGGTGGTGTCTTGGGGTCGGACGAGCGAGGCAAGGTGGCGCAGGAGCTTGAGGGCGCGGGGGCCATGGCGTTGAGCGACGAGCTGCTGCTGCTCGATGCAGACAGAGGTAGCCAGGGGACGCGGAGGAAGCCGGGAAGACGGGGATGAGT
>NW_024114628.1:0-64849 GCF_003073215.2 Triticum urartu | reverse complement strand
AATCATTGTCCTAGCTAGAAAATGGGCTGTACTTTTAACAAACTGTAAATGGGCTGTTGTAAATTCCATCAGAATTCCAAAATGGGCTGTACATTCTTACAAAACGCAAATGGGTTATAAGTTCTCTGCCACACACTTGTGGGCCTACTAAGTGACGCGTCCCAAAAAAAATGTGTTGACGCGTATGCAAGGATTTGCCAACTTATTATAGTCAACACACGGTTCTAGCAGCAGTGGCCGTTGGATGTCTTTCCAACGGATGTCATGCTTCTTCTTCAATCTCGGATATTCTTAGCTTCGGCCGCCCAAAAAATGATTCCTCCCCCTGACATCTGGGGTGCACCGTTTCAGAGGCTGACCTGTGGGCCTACTAAGTTGGAGCGTACCAAGGGCTTTGTCAACTTAGTCAATAATAAGCGTTTCTAGCTTTAGTGACCATACGATGTCCATCCAACAGCCGTAGTGCTTCTTCAACCTCTGGTCTTCTTGGTCCCGAGCTGAATGGATCTAGGATCCAATCTCTTTAATAGGCGCTCTTCCTGGCCACCAGGTCAGATTTGGAAGCTTGAACTACATCGCGGATATCCGTGGAGACTTGATCTTCAATGGATTTGAGACCGCAGTGATCTGTCCCCCTCGCCCCGATGAACATGACTTAAATCTGTCATTGGATCACATCCAGGAGATGGTCCCTGTTGCTACAACGGCCTTAGAACCGGAGCAGATCGTGCCATTCGAGGCCACAGAGTCCGTGGCATTGGAGCTGTACACGGACTCGGCACCCCGCAATATTTGCGTCAATGGAACTCTGAACTCATCTCCGGCTATAAGTCCCAGACCAGGTACGCCTGCGGACACCGAGCTGGATCGGCTATTGATTTTCGAATTTAGCACCGCAGACATCTTCCAGCACTCACCTTTGGGTGATGTGCTAAATTCTTTAACGAACTTGTCCTTGGAGAAGGACTCACAGGCGAACTATGTTTGGTTCGAGCCAGAGGCTGATGATGGGAAGTTTCGCTTCCCACCCGCCACCCACTTCATAGCCACTGTCGATGACTTAACCGGTGTGCTTGATTACGGCTCCGAAGACATCGACGGTATGGACGACAACGTCGACCAGGAGCAAGGCCAAGACCCACCATTTACTGGATGTTGGACGGCCACCTCTTCGTGCGATGAGTACATGGTCGACAATCTAAAAAAGCTAGCGACGATGACAACGGAAATCCAATTGTGAATAAACCTTCTGAAACACAGTCCAAGCGCCGGCACCCTAAACGCCGCTCTAAGCCTCGTCGCTCAAAATATAATGACACTGGCACCAGAGAAAATAGTACTCCGGGCGACGCCGAAAACAATGAAGACCGTGTCGGGGCTGCATCCGAACAGGAGGAACAAGACAACATGCAAGATAACCCTGATAAACAGGCCATGCCCAATGACCCAGACGATGATAGTTATTCTCCAGTCTTCGAGGATGATGAGAGCCTCGGCAATGAGGACTTCATCATGATTGTGGCACCCCTCGAGCAGGAGCGCTTCAAGCGCCAGCTAATAGCAACTGCAAGAAGCCTGAAGAAGAAGAAGCAACAGCTCCAAGCTGATCATGACTTGCTCATTGACAGGTGGGCTGATGTCCTGGCAGCCGAGGAATACGGCCTCGAGCGCCCAGCCAAGAGTTACCAAAAGCGCAAACTGCTACCTCAGTTTGATGAGGAGGCACCAGAACCCATACCTCCCTCATGCAATGCGGACCGACCACCCCGCGGTCGGGATAAAATGGCAACTAAGGCCAAACAACAACCCGCCCCCGCCTCGCAAAAACAGGGACAAAACAGCTGACGGCTACCTATTCAGACGTGACAAACCTAGTCACACCCGGGCCAATAACCGCAGACAGACTTCATCGGAGGTGCGCCGTGATGCAGCCCGATATAGAGGCGCCGCACACCCTCTCTTCTTCACAGATGAGGTTCTAGATTAGGAATTCCTCGAGGGGTTAAAGCCCATCAATATTGAATCATGCGACGGAACAACCGACCCCGCAGTGTGGATTGAAAATTTTATTCTCCACATCCACATGGCCCGAGGAGATGATCTCCACGCCATCAAATACCTCCCACTAAAATTAAAAGGGCCAGCTAGACACTAGCTAAATAATCTGCCTGAAAATTCCATTGACAGCTTGGAGGACTTGGAAGAGGCTTTCCTTGATAACATCCAAGGAACTTATGTCCGACCACCAGATGCCGATGACTTAAGCCACATAGTTCAACAACCTGGAGAATTAGCAAGAAAATTCTGGACTAGGTTCCTAACCAAAAAGAACCAGATCGTTGACTGTCCAGATGCTGAAGCCCTAGCGGCCTTTAAACACATCATCCATGACAAATGGCTAGCACGCCACCTTGGCCAAGAAAAGCCGAAGTCCATGACAGCCCTTACGACACTCACGACCCGCTTTTGCACGGGTGAGGACAGCTGGCTGACTCGTAGCCAAAACACAGCCAGTGAGACAGGCCCTTCTGAGGCCAAGAACAGCACCGGCAAGCTCTGGCGCAATAGGCACCAACGCCGAAGCAATGGCGACAACACCGATGACACCATAGTTAACGCCGGATTCAGCCGCTCCAAGTCCGGCCAATGGAAGAAGCCCTACAGGAGGAACAATGAAGGACCTTCCAGCCTAGACCGCATACTCGACCGTCCGTGCCAGATACACGGCACCCCAGACAAACAAGCCAATCATACCAACAGGGATTGTTGGGTTTTCAAACAGGCTGGCAAGTTAAATGCCGAAAACAAGGAAAAGGGATCACAAAGTGAGGACAAGGACGTAGAGCCCCGGCAGCCGAACACCGGGGGGCAGAAGAAGTTTCCCCCTCAAGTCAAAACGGTGAACATGATATACGCTACACACATCCCCAAAAGGGAGCGTAAGCGAGCTCTTAGGGACGTCTACACGGTAGAGCCATTCGCCCCAAAATTCAATATGTGGTCGTCACTACCGATCACCTTCGATCGTCGAGATCATCTAACTAGCACCCGACATGGCGGTTCAGCCGCACTAGTCCTCGACCCAATCATCGACGGATTTCACCTAACACGAGTCCTAATGGACGGTGGTAGCAGCCTCAACCTGCTTTGTTTGGATACAATGCGAAAGATGGGTATTAATCCCTCACGAATCAAACCAACAAGGACTACCTTTAAAGGAGTCATACCAGGCGTAGAGGCCCGCTGTACAGGCTCAATCACGCTGGAGGTGGTCTTCGGTTCTCCGGACAACCTCCGAAGCGAAGAGTTAATCTTTGATATCGTCCCCTTCCGCAGCGGCTACCATGCACTGCTCGGACGAACTGCGTTTGCTAGATTCAACGCAGTGCCACACTATGCTTATCTCAAGCTCAAGATGCCCGGTCCACGCAGCGTCATAACAGTCAATGGCAATACTGAACGCTCCCTCCGAACAGAGGAGCACACCGCCGCCCTAGCAGCAGAGGTACAGAGCGGCCTTCTCAAGCAGCACCATAGTACGACTGCCAAGCCCCTGGACATCATTAAGAGGTTCCGGACTACACTGCAACAGGATAGCGCATCTCGACAAGAGGTCGATTAGCAATTTGGCCTCCGTCCCAGTCCCGACGAAGTAGTGGCATTCTTACCACGCATACATAATTACGCACTCAAAATTCCATGGACATCGACGGAGGCACAAGCCAGCCCGGGATCTACAGTTTGGTTAGACTGATCCCGTACACACATATAACTTTACTATCTCCTCTTCCCCTTTTTCAGGTTTCTCTTATGCGGGCCTCCTTCGACGGCCTGATTAATGGTCCTGTCAAAGGATAAACACACCAGATTGACATGGAGCATAGGCATACATGGGAAGCCCTAGAGGCTAACTCAACGATTACTCTATCCATTTTCAGGACCCACACGCAGCTCGCCTTTAGTCGCGGCATGTCAAATAGCCGGTTGCTTATCGCATTATTTTGTACAAATGTGCTTGGATGCATTAACCCAACTATAATGGAAACAGTTCATGGCCCAAGCTCAAGGGCCCCAAATCCTATCTCTGTTCTCCCTCTGTTTTCCTTCAAATTACTTATTTCCTAGCAACTGTACACTCTGGTACGTTTCATATTTGCCAGGGGCTCCCCATCGCCCCATGATATGGCAATAAAGTCCGAACAATCCTTAAAGATAAGTTCGACACCCTGAACTTAGCATTATATGCATTGTCTCCGAATCATGTCTTTGGTCAATAGTTGGGTTGCCCGGCTCCTGTGCTTGCTACCCTACGTTCTGCTAAATCGGCTAGGGTAGTAAAGGGAGAACTACTGCGATTGTGCCCTGGCCTTGACCAGATGAGCACCTCAGTAGAGAATTCCGAAAACTGACTGTCATGATATGGCGAGAGTCGGTCAGCTGTTCGAGGGTTACAAATCGTTGGAGATTTTTTCCGCATTATGTGAAAGATCGGGACTTCCCGATCAGATGCCGACAGCAATCTGGTTCGAACCAGGGGCTGCGCCCACGCTTTATTATAAAACTCCTATGGCTAAGTGAGGGCGTTTAAGCCGTATAGTCTGATTGCCTTGTTCGTTGCGCTAAACAACTCCTTTACGGACTATACAATTGGATCAAGATTGTTTAGATTCCATCCAGAACACCTCCGTACTACCTACGTGAGGGCAGAAGCCGATGACTGGCCAACCCTCAGATTACATACAACACGGCCGCACAGGAGGAGACAATTAAAAGCATAACAAAATTACATTACAAAACAGGCTTTGTTTTCATAATACAAGGCAAAGGCAACATGAATACATTTATTCAAATAAAATGTCTTGCGAACATTGTGCTGCCGCAAGGCGAGCCCCCTCCAGGACATCCGCAAAATATCATTTGGGTGTACGGTGCTCCTTGCCCTCTAGTGGCCCTCTAGTCACCTCGACGGCGTCCATCTTCGCCCACCACATCTTGCAACGGGCGAAGGCCATGCGCGAACCTTCAATACAGGCCGAGCGCTTGACGACGTCCAGCCAAGGACAAGCGTTCACCATCCGCCTCACGAGTCCGAAGTAGCTGCCTAGCATAGCTCCGGCTGGCCATAGCCGGATTATCAAATCCTTAACGGCTAGTTCAGCCACACTATGCAGCTCCACCAGCTGTTTCAGTTGATCGGTGAAGGACACGGGATGCTCTGGCGCCGCATACTGTGACCAGAATAGCTTCTCCGTAGAACCCCCTCCTTCGGCTCGATAGAACTTCACGGCGTCTGATACACTATGCGTTAAATCCGCAAAAGCCCCTGGGGAACTCCGAACCCGAGTTTGTAAAAGGTACTGCTTCTCCGCATACTTGCTTTTCATCTTAAATGCCTTACCCGCCATGATCTTCTTGGTCTCCTGGATCTCCTGGAGGGCGGCCTGGGCCTCATTCCGTGCGGCCTCCGTGCTCCGACGAGCCTTGGCGAGTTCGGTCCCTTGAACCGACGCATCATGCTCCAAGGCTTCGCATTTCTTGACCGCATCCTGGAGCTCCTGGTGGACTTCTTTGACCCGGGCCTTGAGCTTCTTACGGGCGGCTTGCTGCTGGATAGCCTTCTCCTCGGCCTCGCCCAGGGCCTTCCTTAGGGCCTCGACCTCGGTCGCGACTCCTGCACATATCATGACACTGCGGTCAATATGCAGCGCCTATCCCTTCCGAACACACAGCAAGTCGTCACTCACCTTGCTTCTCCTGGAGCCAAACCTTAACCTCGCCGAGCTCGTTCTCGGTCCGCTCCAGCCTTTGCCTCAGTTCAGAGACTTCGGCAACATGCGAGGTTGCGGCCAATAGCGATGCCTGCTTATTCATACATATTACATTAGTCTCCTATAAAAAAGATTGATCCTCTGTTCGGTTCTTCTTGCCGAACACCGGACAACGTCTTAGGGGCTACTGTCTACATGGTTTTTTTTCTCTTTCTTACCTCGAAACCCATCAACAGGCTGCTGCAGGCTTCATTTAGTCCACTCTTGGTGGACTGAATCTTCTCAATCACCACACCCATAAGGACACGGTGCTCATCCATGACGGAGGCGCCTCGAAGCACCTCCATCAGGTTATCCAGCGCCCCTGGATGGACAGGGGCCACCGGTGGAAGCGGTGCACCCCCTCCTTTAAAGGGGGCTGCTCGCCCGATTTCGGAGCCATATTGGTCTCCGGAATCGTATTCGGCTGAGGGCCGAACTGGATGCGGCCCTCTTCGCCAGTCTCCATGGGGATCGGCTCCCCCATATGTCTGGCAGTGGAGGTCTCGCCTTGTGGCGCCTCAGGGCAGCGTCCTGGGCTCCTCCCCGGTTCGGAGCGGTCCTCCAGGATAACACTTTGGTGTCGTCCCTGGCCCCGGGGGAATAAGCAGGCGGTGGCGACATGCTCGCCATCTCCGACGGAGCCAACGAACCTCCAGATGAGGATCGCTAGATAAGGTCGCGGGCCGGACTGCAATAGTACAATTAACTATGTCAAGATAACGAAGAGAAAGGGCCGGATGCGTGCATGAGAAAGCCATGTCACTTACGATGCGGCCTGGGGCTTAGTGCGGGGGTTCATTCCAGACTGCTATCAACGTCCCATGCGGTGTTGACCGCTGGGACGCCCTTCCCCTTATTGGGTGTGTCCGCCTCCGGATGCGCCGAAGCCGCCCTCTTTTTCTTCCTCTCCTCGGGGGGAGGGTCGTTTTCCTCCTCCTCCTCTTCCTCGCCATTGTCCTTAGGGACAAAGGAATGAGCTTTGTCATCTTCGGGCGTCATGTCCAAAGTGCCCTTGCGATGGGGGCCACTCTTGGCCCCTTGGCCTTCTTCTCTGGTGCCTTATAAGGCGCCGGCACCAGCATCGTTGCTAGACGCGGGATGACCGGTTCTTTAGGCAGCGGAGCCGGACACTGGATTTGCTTCGCCCTCTCCATCCAGTCCTGAAAAAGCAACAATAAAAGCTCAAGCATCATCCTTGAAACAAAGAAGTGGAGAATGCATCAAAAATGACATACCTCACTAGCGAGGTGTTTAGCGTCGTGCCCGCGATCTGAATCTGCGGCTGGCGGTTTCTCATTGCCCTTAAAGAGCAACTTCCATGCACCCTCGTGAGTAGTCTCGAAGAGCCTCACCAGGGTCTGGTGCTTCTTCGGGTTGAACTCCCATAGAGGGCGGCTTCGGCGCTGGCACGGAAGGATCCGGCGAACTAGTATCACCTGGATCACATCAACGAGCTTGACGTTCTTGGTTACCATGCTTTGAACGCGCGTCTGTAGCGCAATCAGCTTGTCAGATGAACACCAATCCGGACTCTTCTCAACCCAGGAGCTGAGTCGCATGGTAGCGCCAGAGCGGAATTAAGTAGCAGCGGCCCAGGTGGTGCCGCGAGGTTCCGTGATATAGAACCACTGCTTCTGGCACTCCTCTACCGTGTCCAGAAAGGTACCTTTGGGCCAGGAGACGTTGGACAGCTTGCTCACCATGGCTCCTCTGCACTCCGCGTGCTAGCCATCCACCACCTTCGGCTTCACGTTAAAGACTTTGAGCCACAGCCCAAAGTGGGGTTGGATGCGGAGGAAGGCCTCACATACGATGATAAACGCCGAGATGTTGAGGAAGGAATTCGGGGACAGATAATGGAAATCTATCCCGTAATAATACATCAGCCCGCGGACGAAAGGGTGGAGTGGAAACCCTAGTCTGCGGAAGAAATGGGGGATGGACACTACCCTCTCGGTGGGCTTCGGCGTGGGGACGACTTGTCCCTCGGTCGGCAGGCGGTGAGCGATCTCCTTCGCCAAGTATCCGGCCGCCCGAAGCTCAGTAATGTCCTCCTCCTTGACGGAGGAGACCATCCACTTGCCTTGACCTCCGGATCCGGACATGGTTTCTTGAGTGGAAAGGAGATGAGACCTTGGGCGCTGGAGCTCGAGATTGGAAAGGTGGAGACAGAGAGAGGGCGTGAGAGAGGAAGAGGGAACCCTTATCCCCTTATAAAGGCAACGAACATTAAACGCCTCCTCACTCGTCTTAAGATTCGCCTATTCCCAAGGGCCGTATAAACGACATAGTTGGATTACCCATACCCGCATTGATGAGAATCCTGCGATAAGGGGACACGTTCTCTACTTTGACAAGACATGCCAATGGAAACCGCGTCTCGGGACGTGGAACGTCAAACACAAAAGCGGTTCGGAATTATGACCGGTCAGACATGATGTCATGTTGTAAAAAGCTGTCAGCGGATTAGACTCGTGTAAAAATATATTCTCTCTGCAGTTATGTATGGTGTGTATGACAGGTCCGGATACTATCATTGCATCCGAAGACTATCTTGAAGTTCGGATAGAAGGGAACCCGCCTTGCAATGCCGAAGACAATCTGCGTGCCGGACTCCTCGTCATTGAAGCCAGGTTCAGGGGCTACTAAGGGAGTCCTGGACTAAGGGGTCCTCGGGCGTCCGACTTGTTATCCATGGGCCGGACTGATGGGCTGTGAAGACATGAAGGCCGAAGACTGTACCCATGTTCGGATTGGACTCTCCTTGGCGTGAAAGGCAAGCTTGGCGACCGACTATGAAGATTCCTTCTTATGTAACCGACTCTATGTAACCCTAGATTTCCCTTCCCTCGGTGTCTATATAAACCGGAGGGGTTAGTCCGGAAAGGATATATTCATTACCATAGTCATACATGCTAGGCTTCTAGGGTTTAGCCATTACGATCTCGTGGTAGATCAACTCTTGTAACACTCATATTCATCAAGATCAATCAAGCATGACGTAGGGTATTACCTCCATAGAGAGGGCCCGAACCAGGTAAACATCGTGTCCCCTGTGTCCTGTTACCATCGATCCTAGACGCACAGTTCGGGACCCCCTACCCGAGATCCGCCGGTTTTAACACCGATATTGGTGCTTTCATTGAGAGTTCCACTGTTCCGTCGACGAAAGGCTTGATGGCTCACCTTGTCCTTAAAGACAACATCACCTCCGGGGGAGCTCTGGCCCCGGGCCAAACCCTTCGGCTGGGTGGCTTTACTATGATCACCCGTTCGGCCGTTGAGCCGACCGTGACCTCTCGGGCCATTGAAAACCCCCTTCGCATCAACTCCGAGCACTCCAAGCAGATGGATCCGACGGAGTTTTCATCTTTGAAAGAACTCCTAGATCGCATCGCCGCTTTGGGAATAGCCACAGGCTACGATCGGACCGGGCCTAAAACCGATCAAGTAGAAATCGAGACCCTACCGGTCACCCACTAGGATGTAGTAGTCGTGGAGCAGGACAGCGGGTCCTCTTCTATACCGAAGACGGACTATGTTCGGATCGCCGATAAGGAAGAGCCGGATACTCACCCGCGAAAGGATGCGACCAACCCTCCGAACATAGCATCGGATGGCGGTCCTAAACAATCAGAAGATATTCCGAAACCCGGACTGTTAAGCCCGGAAGGTCGTCAGACTCCGGATAATCTGTTAGGTCGGGGTTCGGATTTAATTCCACCCGCCCACCCGGACATAGACGCTCTCATGAGCATAAAACAACAGCCTCATGAAACGGTCCACCACTTATGGGCCAGATTCCTCCTTGTCAAACACACGGTAAAATATTGCCGTGACAAGGACGCAATATCAATGTTCTACAACAATTGTGCGGACAAAGGAATCCTCAACGCCATCAATCGCCGCCGCATATTGAAATTCGCTGACTTAGCAATCATCGTACAAAAGTACAACGCGATAGAGAACGCCTGGAAAACCCAGGCAGCTCCTTGGGAACCGTCAGTCCCAACTCAACTCTCCCTACAGGAGAAAAGGGCGCACCCTCGTAGCATGCCCAGTCCAATAGTCAAGAAACACAAAACCGCTATGCGGCACGACACCGTTCTGATGGGGTGGCTCGATGGCCCATGCAAAATACATACAACACCAGATACCGTGGCAACCCACAGCCTTAGAGCATGTTGGATACTAAGACAGGTAGCCAAGAGCGGCGAGGACATCCTTATCAAGGATGACCCAGAATGACTTCCCCTAGAGGACGATAACTCAAGAGTATTGACGGTCTTTGAGACATTCGCTTCAAACAACAAGCGCAAAAGGGCGCTTCGCGAGCACACCAAAGTCTGCGAAATTGCTGAAATAAACCCCTAGAACGACACGGCTATAACATTCAATGCCGGTGACGAACCAAAGTACAGAACAATACGAGTGCTAGCCGCATTAGTCCTCAGTCCCATCGTGGATGGGTTTCGACTTACCATGGTCCTCATGGACGGCGGCAGCGGAATAAACCTCATTTTTGAGGACACACATCATAAAATGGAAATAGTCAGAAGCCGCATCAAGCAAAGTAACACAACCTTCCGAGGAATTATTCCCAGTCAGGAGGCACGATGCGCGGGCAAAATCACACTTGACGTAGTATTCGGCACGCCGGATAACTATCAGTCTGTAGAAATAACCTTCCAAGTGGCCCCGTTCAGCAGCGGATATCACGCCCTGTTGGGGCGGGATGCTTTTACACGCTTTCAGGCCATACCCCATTACGGGTATATGAAGCTCAAAAGGCCCAGACCAAACGGTATAATCACTCTCGTCAGTGATCCGGAGATAGCACTCCGCGCTGAAAACAAAATCGCATCCCTGGCCCTAGAGGCGCTATCTGAAGCCCTCGCGGCTGAAGAATTAACCGCACTATGCTCCACGGTGGACAGGGACGACGTGATCCTCGACAAACGTCCTAAATCCACATCCTTCAAACCAGTAGAAGAAATAGTCAAATTCCAGGTCCACCCAACGGACCCCAAGAAGACAACATCTATCGGAGCTCAACTGAACCCAACAGTTGACACCGCACTACGAGAATTCCTGCGCGAAAACTGGGACATATTCGCCTGGCACCCTTCAGATATGCCAGGGATCCCATGCGAGCTGGCCGAAGATAGCCTCAATATATTAAAGGGATTTAAACTGGTTAAGCAAACACTGCGGCGCTTTTCCGAACCCAAGAGACAAGCCATGGGGGATGAGCTAGCCAAACTCATTGAGGCCGGATTCATTAGAGAAATTAAACATCCGGACTTGCTGGCAAACCTGGTGATGGTACCAAAGAAGGACAAATCCTGGCGCCTGTGTGTCGATTTCAAAGACCTCAACAAGGCTTACCCCAAGGATCCCTTCCCCCTCCCCCCGCATCAAATCATCGACGCGACCGTAGGACACGACTCACTGTGTTTCCTTGATGCATATTCCGGATACCATCAAATCAAAATGAAGGAGTCCGATCAAGCCACAACAGCATTTATTACCCCATATGGGCCATTCTGCTTCAACACCATGCCCTTTGGGCTCAAAAACGATGGCGCCACATACCAACGCATGATTCAAACATGCCTGGAGAAACAGAGTGGCAAAACGGTAGAAGCTTACGTCGATGATGTCGTCATCAAAACTAGGCACGTTGAAACACTAATAGACGACTTACGTCTTACATTTGACAACCTCCGGGCATATGACATTAAGCTCAACCCGGAAAAGTGTGTCTTCGGCGTCCCTGCTGGAAAACTGATGGGCTTCATCGTTTCCAATAGAGGAATCGAAGCAAATCCAGCTAAAATCCGAGCTCTGTCATAGTTGGCTACACCAACAGACCTTAAACAGGTCCAAAAGCTAGCTGGATGCGTAGCAGCGCTAAGCCGCTTTATCTCCAAATTAGGAGAAAAGGCACTACCACTCTATCGCCTCTTACGGCGCACTGATAACTTTGAATGCACAGACGCGGTGACTGCCGGACTGGAGGAAATAAAGGCCCTCCTAGCAAGCAACCCAATCCTGGCCGAGCCAAACACTGGTGAGCCCATGTTTTATACATATCGGCAACACATCAGGTGGCGAGCGCCGTGCTCGTCGTCGAACGAGAACAGGACGGACACAAATTTCCGCTCCAAAAACAAGTATACTACGTATCAACTGTCCTCACACCGTGCAAATCCCGGTACCCCCACTACCAAAAGATAGCATACACAGTCTTCATGGCATCCCTCAAGCTACGACACTACTTCCAGGAGTGTTCAATCACGGTGGCTTCTGAGGTCCCACTCAATGACATAATAAACAACCGCGATGCCACGGGACGGATCGCCAAATGGGCCATAGAGCTACTTCCATTTGACATAACATACAAGCCACGACGAGCCATCAAATCCCAAGTATCGCCTGACTTCATCGCCGAATGGACAGAGGCCGAACTCCCTAAAGAGTACAACACATATTCCAACTGGGTTATGTATTTTGACGGCTCCAAAATGTTGGCAGGACTGGGAGCGGGAGTCGTGTTAACATCCCCCACTGGAGACGTCGTCCAGTATGTACTCTAGATATTATACATAGACTCTAACAACGCAGCCGAATACGAGGCCCTACTGCATGGTCTTCGGATGGCCGTATCCATGGGCATACAACGCCTGGAGGTGCGCAGGGACTCGAACCTCGCCATATCTCAAATAAACGGTGACTTTGATGCCAAAGAACCAAAGATGGCAGCTTATCATAATGTCGTATTAAAAATGTCGGCTTGCTTCGAGGGGCTTGAATTTCATCACGTCGCCTGAGAAAGTAACCAAGCGGCGGACGTCCTTGCTCGCATCGGCGCTAAGCGCGATCCCGTCCCACCCAACATCTTCTTGGAAAGGCTTTGCAAGCCATCTCTGGTGTGGCAAGGGGAGGGCGGCAACAATAGTCCAGATCCGAATACAACTCCAAATCCCGAACACACCGATAGTATCGGGGGCTCAACCACCGAAGTAACACCGTTGGCCCATCTCATTATGGCAGTAATTGCTCCATGGACCGAACCTTTCTTAGCCTACATTAATAGGAAGGAGCTCCCCGAAGACCAGAATGAGGCTCGCCGCATTGTCCGGCGCTCGAAGGCCTACAAGGTTCATGACGGAGAGCTCTACAAGAAAAGTACCACCGTAGTACTTCAAAGATGTATCTCCGAAGAAGAGGGGCGGCAGCTTCTAGCGGAAATTCACGCCGGTCTCGGTGGACACCATGCCACAGCTCGGGCACTTGTTAGCAAGGCCTTCCATACTGGGTTTTATTGGCCGACAGCCCGAGCAGACGCATAGGACCTCGTCCAACGCTGCATCGGATGCCAACTCTTCGCCAACCAAAGCCACATGCCCCCAACTGCCTTACAGACTATCCCCACCACTTGGCCTTTCGCGGTCTGGGGACTGGATATGGTCAGACTCCTTAAAGGGGGAAGCTATAAGAAAAAATATCTGCTGGTTATGGTGGACAAATTCACTAAGTGGATAGAGGCTAAACCGGTCAAAACGGCTAAGTCCGGCCCGGTGATAGACTTCATATCCGTTGTTGTGCACCGTTATGGTGTCCCACACAGCATCATCACTGACAACGGTTCTAATTTCACAGCCGACAAGGTAAAAAACTGGTGTACTAATATGGGTATTAAACTCGATTACGCCTACGTCTACCACCCACAAACTAACGGTCAAGTCGAACGAGCCAACGGTCTTATTATGAGCGGCATTAAGCCGGGACTAGTGCGGTCTTTGAAAGAATCAGACAAGCACTGGGTTGACGAGCTCGACTCCGTACTCTGGGGGCTGCGGACCACACCCAACTGCACTACCGGATACATACCTTTCTTAATGGTGTATGGTGCAGAGGCCGTATTGGCCTGCGATATTATTAATGACTCACCTCGAGTGTGTATGTACGAAGAGAGAGAAGCCGATCTTGATTGGTAGGACAGCCTAGATGCGCTGGAGGAGGAACGCGATGTCGCAAAGGCCCGTTCGACATTTTACCAACAGCAGGGTCGAAGATATCAAAGCAGAGAAGTACAGGCCAAGACTTACAACGTTGGCGAACTCGTTCTGCGCCTGCCGGAGAAGAAAAAGGACAAACTCAAGCCCAAATGGGAGGGTCCCTTCATAATTGACGAAGTTCTCACCGGAGGAGCATACCGTCTTCGTGATGCATCAGACAATTGCCTCGAGCCGAACCCCTGGAACGCGACCAGACTCCGAAGATTCTATGCCTAGCGCCAAACCCCTTGTTCGTCTCCTCCTCCCCTGTAGTTTCCATTATTTTCTCTCTCTTTTCCGATTACTTTCTTCTTTCTCGCTTTAACGCTTTGGTACGGCTAGACCACACACCATTGACACGTACATCTCTAAGTATGCACATCACTTGTACCTGGGGGCTTCTCGGACAGAGGTTCCTGTCATTCCTTGAGCATTAAGCTCCTCACATATGAGTTTTTCCATATGTACCTTTTCTTTGCCACTATATGCATCGATATGACTTAAGTTTTGGCCAAGCTGGGTTGCCTGGCTCCTGTGCTTATTCCCTACGTTCCCGTTAGTTCGGCTAGGGCATAAAGGGAGCACCTCTGCAATTGTTACTGCTGGGTCATCCGGATGTGTACCTCAGGCTGGGTGAAGCCGAAAGCTAGCGTTCTTAAGGGAATATTTGGTCGGTGAATTAAAGATGTTTTCTAAACTCACTCCATTGTGCACCCCCATAAGTTATAGAAACTGTGGTGCTCGCATCACAATTCGGGCATGTACATTAAATGCATGCACACCCAGGGAGAGGAACCCTTAATGGAACTATTCTCTCTGGAAGATGTTTCTTACGATATCAATGTAATATAACATAGCTAGCCAGATACAACTTGTCTGTTCAAGCAACTATGACCCCTACACCTAGTTTTCCAGGCATACCCTGGCCTATTCGGCCGCGATGGTATTCAGAAACACTCTGCACCTTCGGGTCCAAAGGTTGACGCGAAAAGGTCTGGCATGACAAATGATATACAATTCAGCTAGAGTTCCATATAATGAGGAAAGTACACAATCATTTGGACTCGAACACTTGCTCCTCTACACCTTCCAACATGCAGTCTAACTTACAATCCTGTTGGGAATATTTGGCGGCCACCTCTACTTGGTCATATTCTAAACTAACAGGAATTTCTTCCCCATTTTACCCTAACGGTCCAGCCCGGGCTATGTGATTTGGATCCAGCTTGGTATATCATGTTTTCACCATGGCCCAGGCCTCTCGCGCGCCCTCTCGGCCGGCCGATATCTTCCATAGTTGGATACACCGCCGCGTTCCCTTGAACAACTCTAGAAGCTCCTCCATACTTCCTGGAGGGGAGGCGGATGGCCATAAGGCCTTGGCCACGCTCCGCATGGCCAGCCGGGCATGCTTGTGCACTTGCGACAGTCTTTGCAGCAGATCACTCGATGATCCGGACACCTCCTCTTCAGGACGCCCTGTCAATATACCTGCAACCATGACTATATCAGTCCCATCTATCTCTGAACTACTTTAAAAATTGTTCGAACACATACTGAATATGCCGCCCCGCAGCTTCTTGTTCTCCTTCACGGAATCGTCTAGCTGGGCTCGAACATCTTTAAATTCTTCACCCAATGCAGTTTGGGAATCCTGTAGCTTATTTTTCGCGTCTCCGACACGGGTCAGTGATACATCTCCAACGTATCTATAATTATTGATTGCTCCATGCTATATTATCTACTGTTTTGGACATTATTGGTCTTTATTATCCACCTTTATATCATTTTTGGGACTAACCTACTAACCGGAGGCCCAGCCCAGAATTGCTGTTTTTTTTGCCTATTTTAGGGTTTCGAAGAAAAGGAATATCAAACGGAGTCCAAATGGAATGAAACCTTCGGGAACGTGATTTTCTCACCGAATGTGATCCAGGAGACTTGGACCCTACGTCAAGACACAAAAGAGGAGGCCACGAGGTACGGGGCGCGCCTACTCCCCTAGGCGTGCCCTCCACCCTCGTGGCCCCCCTGTTGCTCCACCGATGTACTCCTTCCTCCTATATATACCTACGTACCCCCAAACAATCAGTTATGGAGCCAAAACCGTAATTCCACCGCCGTAACTTTCTGTATCCACGACCCATCTTGGGGCCTGTTCCGGAGCTCCGCCGGAGGGGGCATCGATCACGGAGGGCTTCTACATCATCACCATAGCCTCTACGATGAAGTGTGAGTAGTTTACCTCAGACCTACGTGTCCATAGTTATTAGCTAGATGGCTTCTTCTCTCTTTTGGATCTCAATACAATGTTCTCCCCCTCTCTTGTGGAGATCTATTCGATGTAATCTTCTTTTTGCGGTGTGTTTGTTGAGACCGATGAATTGTGGATTTATGATCTAGTCTATCTATGAATAATATTTGAATCTTCTTTGAATTCTTTTATGTATGATTGGTTATCTTTGCAAGTCTCTTCGAATTATCAGTTTGGTTTGTCCTACTAGATTGATCTTTCTTGCAATGGGAGAAGTGCTTAGCTTTGGGTTCAATCTTGCGGTGTGCTTTCCCAGTGACAGTAGGGGCAGCAAGACATGTATTGTATTGTTGCCATCGAGGATAACAAGATGGGGTTTTCATCATATTGCATGAGTTTATCCCTCTACATCATGTCATCTTGCTTAAGGCGTTACTCTGTTTTCATTAACTTAATACTCTAGATGCATGCTGGATAGCGGTCGATGAGTGGAGTAATAGTAGTAGATGCAGGCAGGAGTCGGTCTACTTGTCTTGGACATGATGCCTATATACATGATCATGCCTAGATATTCTCATAACTATGCTGAATTCTGTCTATTGCTCAACAGTAATTTGTTCACCCATCGTAGAATACTTATGCTCTTGAGAGAAGCCACTAGTGAAACCTATGCCCCCCGGGTCTATCTTCATCATATTAATCTTCCAATTCTTTGTTATTTACTTTGCTTTTATTTTACTTTGCATCTTTATCATAAAAATACCAAAAATATTATCTTATCATATCTATTAGATGTCACTCTCGTAAGTGGCCGTGTAGGGATTGTCAACCCCTTATCATGTTGGTTGCGAGGATTTATTTGTTTTGTGCAGGTATGAGGGACTCGCGCATAGCCTCCTACTGGATTGATACCTTGGTTCTCAAAAACTGAGGGAAATACTTACGCTACTCTGCTGCATCATCCCTTCCTCTTCGGGGAAAAACCAACGCAGTGCTCAAGAGGTAGCAAGAAGGATTTCTGGCACCGTTTCCGGGGAGTCTACGCAAAAGTCAATATACCAAGTACCCATCACAATCCCTATCTCCCGCATTACATTATTTGCCATTTGCCTCTCGTTTTCCTCTCCCCCACTTCACTCTTGCCGTTTTATTCACCCTCTCTCTCTCTATCCTCCCTCTCTTTCTCTCTTTGCTTCTTGTTGCCCCTTGCACCTTCTGCCGTTATGTCTGAAATTGGGGAAATTATTGTCGATATGGACAATAATAATATCATGAAAAATTCTGATGCTCCTGCTAAAGAACCACCCATCTTACATACAAAAAAATTCCATGTTGGTAGTGGTAATATTATTGGAAAAAGAGTTATTCAAGATTTCTTTACTTGTGCCGGTGCTTTACCTTCTATGGGTAGTTCTATCCATCATACAACTAGTAGTCTTGCGGATGCTATTGCCATTCTTGTAGTTGAACTTGAAAGACAATTCATGCACATGCACCCTTGCATACAAAGGATTTTCCTAGAATTTTCTAATATTGAGGATTCCTCTATTAAGCGTGCCGCTACTATCTCTTTTTATAGTTAGTTGTCTTTTGTACCCAGAGTCTACCTTGTAATTATGGGGCCACACCTCCCCTAATCCAGGTGTTGTGTTAATTTAAAGTCAGTAGGAGTCTCTCCTACTGTCAGTGAGCTTTCAAAAAAAACTATCTTTTTGGCTCATGAGTTTAGATTCATAATAAAAGAGGCCAAAGAAATCTTTGCGCATTATAGGGTGGACGCTTGTCGTCCTCCCATAGAGGCCATCCTCTTTGATCAAGAAGAAATAATGCATTTTCAATCTCTAGACTATGTTGTTTTCAATGAAAGTCTTAGAAAAAGGGTTCCTACCAATGTTTTAGTTGATAGAATTTTTGAACTTAATGATGATTTGGCTATTCAAAATAATGAACTAGGATATTCTCTTGAATATGGGCTCACAAAGTTCTGTCAAAAGAATGCTTATAATGATGAATTGGTTGTGCAATACGAAGGACCAAAGGAGAAACCTATACCTCCCAAGGTTGATCTTGGGGACTTTTGCCCCATTAAATTTAGCCCTTTTGATTACTTTTGCTTACCTCAAAGAAAACTTGCTGCTGAACGTAGAGAATATGAAATGAGTTTTAATGATCTATCTTACTATTATGGCAATACCTAGATCTATCTTTGTTTTTTATGCCTAGCTAGGGGCGTTAAACGATAGCGCTTGTTGGGAGGCAACCCAATTATATTTTTAGTCCTTGCTTTTTTGCTCCTGTTTAGTAATAAATAATTTATCTAGAATCTGTTTAGATTGTGTTTTTTTGTGTTTAATTAGTGTTTGTGCCAAGTAGAACCGTTGGGAAGACTTGGGGAAAGTCTTGTTAATCTTGCTATAAAAAACAGAAATGTTAGCGCTCACGAGAACTGCTGCCATTTTTATTTGGAAAGTGCTCTTTAGTTAATTATTTTTTAAGATGATTAATAGATAAATTCCTCACGTCCAGCAATTTATTTTATAATTTTTGGGGTTCCAGATCTTGCGCTAGCTACAGATTACTACAGACTGTTCTGTTTTTGACAGATTCTGTTTTTCGTGTGTTGTTTGCTTATTTTGATAAATCTATGGCTAGTAAAATAGTTTATAAACCATAGAGAAGTTGGAATACAGTAGGTTTAACACCAATATAAATAAAGAATGAGTTCATTACAGTACCTTGAAGTGGTCTTTTGTTTTCTTTCGCTAACGGAGCTCACGTGATTTTCTACTTTAAGTTTTGTGTTGTGAAGTTTTCAAGTTTTGGGTAAAGGTTTGATGGATTATGGAACAAGGAGTGGAAAGAGGCTAAGCTTGGGGATTCCCATGGCACCCCCAAGATAATATAAGGACACCTAAAAGCCAAAGCTTGGGGATGCCCCAGAAGGCATCCCCTCTTTTCGTCTACTTCTATCGGTAACTTTACTTGGAGCTATATTTTTATTCACCACATGATATGTGTTTTGCTTGGAGCATCTTGTATTATTTGAGTCTTTATTTGTTAGTTTACCACAATAATCCTTGCTGTACACACCTTTTGATAGAGCCATACATGATTTGGAATTTGTTAGAATTCTCTATGTGCTTGGCTTATATCTTTTGAGTTATATAGTTTTGCTCTAGCACTTCACTTATATCTTTTAGAGCACGGGGGTGGATTTGTTTTATAGAAACTATTGATCTCTCATGCTTCACTTAGATTATTTTGAGAGTCTTAAATATCATGGTAATTTTCTTAAATAATCCTCATATGCTAGGTATTCAAGATTAGTAAAAAAATTCCTAGGAATGTTTTGAATACTAAGAGATGTTTGATGCTTGATGATTGTTTTGAGATATGGAAGTAATAATATCAAAGTCGTGCTAGTTGAGTAGTTGTGAATTTTAGAGGTGCTTGTGTTGAAGTTTGCAAGTCCCGTAGCATGCATGTATGGTAAATGTTATGTAACAAATTTGAAACATGAGGTGTTTTTTTATTGTCTTCCTTATGAGTGGCGGTTGGGGACGAGCGATGGTCTTTTCCTACCAATCTACCCCCCTAGGAGCATGTGCATAGTGCCGAGGTTTTTGATGACTTGTAGAATTTTGCAATAAGTATGTGAGTTCTTTATGACTAATGTTGAGTCCATGGATTATACGCACTCTCACCCTTCCATCATTGCTAGCCTCTTCGGTACCGTGCATTGCCATTTCTCACATTGAGAGTTGGTGCAAACTTCGCCGGTGCGTCCAAACCCCATGATATGATATGCTCTTTCACACATAAACCTCCTTATATCTTCCTCAAAACAGCCACCATACCTACCTATTATGGCATTTCCATAGCCATTCCGAGATATATTGCCATGCAACTTTCTACCATTCCGTTTATCATGACACATTCATCATTGTCATATTGCTTAGCATGATCACGTAGTTGACATAGTATTTGTGGCAAAGCCACCGTTCATAATTCCTTCATACATGTCACTCTTGATTCATTGCATATCCCGGTACACCGCTGGAGGCATTCATATAGATTCATCTTTTGTTCTAACATCGAGAATCATTGAGTTGTAAATAAATAGAAGTGTGATGATCATCATTTTCTAGAGCATTGTCCCAAGTGAGGAAAAAAAGAGAAGGGCCATAAAAAAAGAGAAAAAGGGCTAAATAAAAAAACCGATGAGAGAAAAAGAGAGAAGGGACAATGTTACTATCCTTTGCCACACTTGTGCTTCAAAGTAGCACCATGATCTTCATGATAGAGAGTCTTTTGTTTTGTCACTTTCATATACTAGTGGGAAATTTTCATTATAGAACTTGGCTTGTATATTCCAACAATGGGCCTCCTCAAGTGCCCTAGGTCTTCATGAGGAAGCAAGTTGGATGCACGTCCACTTAGTTTCTTTTGTTGAGCTTTCATACATTTATAGCTCTAGTGCATCCGTTGCATGACAATCCCTACTCCTTGCATTAACATCAATCGATGGGCATCTTCATAGCCCATTGATTAGCCTCGTTGATGTGAGATTATCTCCTTTTTGCCTTCTCCACATAACCCCCATCATCATATTCTATTCCACCCATAGTGTTATGTCCACGGCTCGCGCTCATATATTGCGTGAAAGTTTATAGGTTTGAGATTGCTAAGGTATGAAACAATTGCTTGGCTTGTCATCGGGGTTGTGCATGATGAGAGCATTCTTGTGTGACGAAAATGGAGCATGACTAAACTATATGATTTTGTAGGGATGAACTTTCTTTGGCCATGTTATTTTGAGAAGACATAATTGCTTAGTCAGTATGCTCGAGGTATTATTATTTTTATGTCCATATGAACTTTTGTCTTGAATCTTTTGGATCTGAATATTCATACCACAATTAAGAAGAATTACATTAAAATTATGCCAAGTAGCACTCCGCATCAAAAATTCTGTTTTTATCATTTACCTACTCGAGGACGAGAAGGAATTAAGCTTGGGGATGCTTGATACGTCTCCAACGTATCTATAATTTTTGATCGCTCCATGCTATATTATCTACTGTTTTGGACATTATTGGGCTTTATTATCCATTTTTATATTATTTTCGGGACTAACCTACTAACCGGAGGCCCAGCCCAGAATTGCTGTTTTTTTGCCTATTTTTGGGTTTTGAAGAAAAGGAATATCAAACGGAGTCCAAACGGAATGAAACCTTCGGGAACGTGATTTTCTCACCGAACATGATCCAGGAGACTTGGACCCTACGTCAATACACAAAAGAGGAGGCCACGAGGTAGGGGGCGCGCCTACCCCCCCCCCCCCCCAGGCGCACCCTCCACCCTCGTGCCTCCCCTGTTGGTCCACCGACGTACTCCTTCCTCCTATATATACCTATGTACCCCCAAACAATCAGTTACGGAGCCAAAACCCTAATTCCACCACCGTAACTTTCTGTATCCACGAGATCCCATCTTGGGGTCTGTTCCGGAGCTCTGCCGGAGGGGGCATCGATCATGGAGGGCTTCTACATCATCACCATAGCCCCTCCGATGAAGTGTGAGTAGTTTACCTCAGACCTACGGGTCCATAGTTATTAGCTAGATGGCTTCTTCTCTCTTTTGGATCTCAATACAATGTTCTCCCCCTCTCTTGTGGAGATCTATTCGATGTAATCTTCTTTTTGCGGTGTGTTTGTTGAGACCGATGAATTGTGGGTTTATGATCAAGTCTATCTATGAATAATATTTGAATCTTCTCTGAATTCTTTTATGTATGATTGGTTATCTTTGCAAGTCTCTTCGAATTATCAGTTTGGTTTGGCCTACTAGATTGATCTTTCTTGCAATGGGAGAAGTGCTTAGCTTTGGGTTCAATCTTGCGGTGTCCTTTCCCAGTGACAGTAGGGGCAGTAAGGCATGTATTGTATTGTTGCCATCGAGGATAACAAGATGGGGTTTTCATCATATTGCATGAGTTTATCCCTCTACATCATGTCATCTTGCTTAAGGAGTTACTCTGTTTTCATTAACTTAATACTCTAGATGCATGCTGGATAGCGGTCGATGAGTGGAGTAATAGTAGTAGATGCAGGCGGGAGTCAGTCTACTTGTCTCGGACATGATGCCTATATACATGATCATGCCTAGATATTCTCATAACTATGCTCAATTCTGTCAATTGCTCAACAGTAATTTGTTCACCCACCGTAGAGTACTTATGCTCTTGAGAGAAGCCACTAGTGAAACATATGGCCCCTGGGTCCGTCTTCATCATATTAATCTTCCAATACTTTTTTATTTACTTTGCTTTTATTTTACTTTGCATCTTTATCATAAAAATACCAAAAATATTATCTTATCATATCTATCAGATGTCACTCTCGTAAGTGGCCGTGTAGGGATTGACAACCCCTTATCACGTTGGTTGCGAGGATTTATTTGTTTTGTGCAGGTACAAGGGACTCGCGTGTAGCCTCCTACTATATTGATACCTTGGTTCTCAAAAACTGAGGGAAATACTTACGCTACACTGCTGCATCATCCCTTCCTCTTCGGGGAAAAACCAACGCAGTGCTCAAGATGTAGCAGTCAGCACACGCTCGCCCGTGGCATGTTGCCTTTTCGCCTCTTTTTCTCCCTCTTGGGCGATCTTCAATTCTCTTCCAGTTGATCAGACGACCCTATTATGCGATCAGCAGCAGAATTAGCACAATTGGTATACAATTATTGTTCCTCGGTGGAGGGGGACATTAACAAAAGAGGACTTCTTAACATTTTCTAGTTCGGCAGTAGCAGCATTTAGCTGCACCCGGCACTGCTCTAGCTCCTGGGCTAGCAAACAATTCTTCTCTGTAAGGACCTGGTCGTACAACGATCCTAAATCAGTTGTGCCAACTAGTTTCAGTCTCGGGGGCTACGGGCATATGGTTATCCTTTTTTGACAAAGAAAACTTACCTGCACATATGTCAGATATTACTTCGTGGCTCTTCTAATCCCATCTCGAGCAGCTCGGATGTATGCGTCGCCCGAGCTAAAGGCATTAAAAGCCTTGATACGTCCATTTTGCATCATGCTTTTATATCAATATTTATTGCATTATGGGCTGTTATTACACATTATGTCACAATACTTATGCCTATTCTCTCTTATTTTACAAGGTTTACATAAAGAGGGAGAATGCCGGCAGCTGGGATTCTGGGCTGGAAAAGGAGCAAATATTAGAGACCTATTCTACACAGCTCCAAAGTCCTGAAACTTCACGGAAGGTATTTTCAGAATATATAATAAATACTGAGTGCAAGAAATTCACCAGGGGGGCCACACCCTGCCCACGAGGGTGGGGGGGGGGGGCGCCCCCCTACCTCGTGGCCCCTTGGTGGCCCTCCGGTGGCCATCTTCTGCTATATGGAGTCTTTCAATGAAAAAAAATGATAAGCCATCTTTCCAGACGATACTCCGCCGCCACGAGGCGGAACCTTGGCGGAACCAATCTAGGGCTCCGGCGGAGCTGTTCTGCCAGGGAAACTTCCCTCCGGGAGGGGGAATCATAGCCATCGTCATCACCAACGCTCCTCTCATCGGGAGAGGGCAATCTCCATCAACATCTTCACCAACACCATCTCCTCTCAAAACCCTAGTTCATCTCTTGTATCCAATTCTTGTCTCCAAGGCTGGGATTGGTACCTGTAGGTTGCTAGTAGTGTTAATTACTCCTTGTAGTTGATGCTAGTTGGTTTATTTGGTGGAAGATCATATGTTCAGATCCTATATGCATATTAATACCCCTCTGATTATGAACATGAATATGCTTTGTGAGTAGTTACGTTTGTTCCCGAGGACATGGGAGAAGTCTTGCTATTAGTAGTCATGTGAATCTGGTATTCGTTCGATATTTTGATGAGATGTATGTTGTCTCTCCTCTAGTGGTGTTATGTGAACGTCGACTACATAACACTTCACCATTATTTGGGCCTAGAGGAAGGCATTGGGAAGTAATAAGTAGATGATGGGTTGCTACAGTGACAGAAGCTTAAACCCTAGTTTATGCGTTGCTTCGTAAGGGGCTGATTTGGATCCATATGTTTCATGCTTTGGTTAGGTTTACCTTAATACTTTTGTTGTAGTTGTGGATGCTTGCAATAGAGGTTAATCATAAGTGGGATGCTTGTCCAAGTAAGGACAGTACCCAAGCACCGGTCCACCCACATACCAAATTATCAAAGTACCGAACGCGAATCATATGATCGTGATGAAACCTAGCTTGACGATATTCCCATGTGTCCTCGGGAGCGCTTTACATCATATAAGAGTTTGTCTAGGCTTGTCCTTTGCTACAAAAAGGATTGGGCCACCTTGCTGCACTTTATTTACTTTTGTTACTTGTTACTCGTTACAAATTATCCTATCACAAAACTGTCTGTTACCTATCATTTCAGTACTTGCAGAGAATACCTTGCCGAAAACCGCTTATTATTTCCTTCTGCTCCTCGTTGGGTTCGACACTCTTACTTATCGAAAGGACTACGATAGATCCCCTATACTTGTGGGTCATCAAGACTCTTTTCTGGCTCCGTTGCCGGGGAGTGAAGCGCCTTTGGTAGGTGGAATTTGGTAAGGAAAAATTTATATAGTGTGCTGAAATTTACTGTCACTTGTTACTATGGAAAGTAATCCTCTGAGGGGCTTGTTCGGGGTATCTTCACCCTGACCAGTAGAGCAAAGAGTTGCTCCTCAACCTACTGAACCTACTGAAAATGAAAATGTCTTCTTTGAAATTCCTTCAGGTATGTTAGAAAAACTGCTAGCTATTCCTTTTGCAGGAGATGGAACAAAGCATCCTGATGAGCACCTAATATATGTTGATGAAGTTTGTGGATTATTTAAGCTTGCAGGTGTGCCCGGTGATGTTATTAAGAAGAAGGTCTCCCCTTTATCTTTGAAGGGAGATGCATCGACATGGTATAGGCTATGCGATGATACGGGGTCATGGAACTACAGACGATTGAAATTGGAATTTCATCAGAGGTTTTATCCTATGCATCTTGTTCATCGTGATCGCAATTATATATATATAATTTCTGGCCCCGCGAAGGAGAAAGCATAGCTCAAGCTTGGGGGAGGATTAAATCAATGTTATATTCATGCCCCAATCATGAGCTCTCAAGAGAAATAATTATTCAAAATTTATATGCTCAGCTTTCTGATAACAATTGCACCATGCTCGATACTTCTTGTGCTGGCTCTTTTATGATGAACACTATTGAATTCAAATGGGATTTATTGGAAAGAATTAAACGCAACTCTGAATATTGGGACCTTGACAAAGGTAAGGAGTCAGGTATGACAATTAAGTTTGATTGTGTTAAATCTTTTATGGATACCGATGTTTTTCGTAAATTTAGCACTAAATATGGACTTGACTCTGAGATAGTAGCTTCTTTCTGTGAATCTTTTGCTACTCATGTTGATCTCCCTAGGAAGAAGTGGTTTAAATATCATTCCCCCATAGAAGTAAAAGTAGCTGCACCTATTGAAGTTGAATAAAAGACTATCACTTATAATGATCCTATCGTTCCTACTGCTTATGTTGAGAAACCACCTTTTCCTGTTAGGATAAAAGATCATGCTAAAGTTTCAACTGTGGTTCATAAAAGCAATATTAAAACTTATACACCTCCTGAGCAAGTTAAAGTTGAACCTAATATTGCTATTGTTAAAGATCTCTTGTCTGATAATATTGATGGGCATGTTATTCATTTCCTTGATGAGACTGCTAGAATTGCTAAACCTTGTGCTAAAGATAAAAACAGACCTGTGGTAGGCATGCCTGTTATTTCTGTTAAAATAGGAGATCATTGTTATCATGGCTTATGTGATATGGGTGCTAGTGCTACTGCAATACCTTACGACTTATACAAAGTAAATATGCATGATATTGCACCTGCTGAGATAGAAGATATTGATGTCACAATTAAACTTGCCAATAGAGATACTATTTCACCAATGGGAATTGTCAGAGATGTTGAAGTCTTGTGTGGGAAAACTAAATATCCTGCTGATTTTCTTGTTCTTGGTTCCCCACAAGATAGCTTTTGTCCCATTATATTTGGTAGACCCTTCTTAAATACTGTTAATGCTAAGATAGACTGCAATAATGATATTGTTTCTGTTGGTTTAGGTGATATGTCTCATGAATTTAATTTCTCTAAATTTCGTAGACAACACCGTGAAGAGGAATTGCCTAGTAAAGATGAAATTATTGGTCTTGCTTCTATTGTCGTGCCTCCTAGTGATCCTTTAGAATAATATTTGCCAGACCATGAAAATGATATGTTTATGAATGAAAGAAGGGAAATAGATGAAGTATTCTTTAAACAGGAACCCATCCTGAAACACAATTTGCCTATTGAAATCCTAGGGGATCCTCCTCCACCCAAGGGTGATCCCGTGTTTGAGCTTAAACCTTTACCTGATACTCTTAAATATGCTTATCATGATGAGAAAAAGATATATCTTATTATTATTAGTGCTAACCTTTCAGAGCATGAAGAAGAAAGATTATTGAAAACTCTGAAGAAGCACCGTGCTGCTATTGGATATACTCTCGATGATCTTAAAGGCATTAGTCCCACTCTGTGTCAACACAAAATAAATTTGGAGGAAGATTCCAAACCAGTTTGTGATTATCAACGACGGCTGAATCCTAAGATGAAGGAAGTGGTAAGAAAGAAATACTAAAGCTTCTAGAGGCAGGTATAATTTATCCCGTTGCTGATAGTCAGTGGGTAAGTCATGTCCATTGCGTCCCCAAAAAGGGAGGTATTACTATCGTTCCTAATGATAAAGATGAGTTGATTCGACGAAGAATTATTACAGGTTATAGGATGGTAATTGATTTCCACAAACTAAATAAAGCTACTAAAAAGATCATTACCCCTTACCTTTTATCGATCAAATTCTAGAAAGATTATCCAAACATACACATTTTTTGCTTTCTAGATGGTTATTCTGGTTTCTCTCAAATACGTGTGTCAGCCAATGATCAATCAAAGACTACTTTTACTTGCCCGTTCGGTACTTTTGCTTATAGACGTATGCCTTTTGGTTCATGTAATGCACCTGCTACCTTTCAAAGATGCATGATGGCTATATTCTCTGACTTCTGTGAAAAGATTTGTGAGGTTTTCATGGACGATTTTTCCGTCTATGGATCCTCTTTTGGTGATTGCTTAAACAACCTTGATCGAGTTTTGCAGAGATGTGAAGAAACTAATCTTGTCTTGAATTGGGAAAAGTGCCACTTTATGGTTAATGAAGGTATTGTCTTGGGGCATAAAGTTTCTGAAAGAGGTATTGAAGTTGATAAAGCCAAGGTTGATGTTATTGAAAAGATGCCATGTCCCAAGGACATCAAAGGTATAAGAAGTTTACTTGGTCATGCCGGTTTTTATAGGAGGTTCATTAAGGACTTCTCAAAAATTTCTCGGCATCTAACTAATTTATTACAAAAATATATACCATTTGTTTTCGATGATGATTGCGTAGAAGCATTTGAAATACTTAAGAAAGCATTAATCTCTGCACCTATTGTTCAGCCACCTGATTGGAACTTACCTTTTGAAATTATGTGTGATGCTAGTGATTATGCTGTAGGTGCTGTTCTAGGTGAAAGAGTTGATAAGAAATTAAATGTTATCCAATATGCTAGTAAAACTCTAGACAATGCTCAGAGAAATTATGCTACTACTGAAAAAGAATTCTTAGCAGTTGTATTTGCTTGTGATAAGTTCAGACCCTATATTGTTGATTCTAAAGTAACTATTCACATGGATCATGCTGCTATTAAATATCTTATGGAAAAGAAAGATGCTAAACCTTGACTTATTAGATGGGTTCTCTTGCTACAAGAATTTGATTTGCATATTATTGATAGAAAGGGAGCTGAGAACCCTGTTGTAGACAACTTGTCTAGGTTAGAAAATGTTCTTGATGACCCACTACCTATTGATGATAGCTTTCCTGATGAACAATTAAATGTCATAAATGCTTCTCATACTGCTCCATGGTATGCTGATTATGCTAATTACATTATTGCTAAATTTATACCACCTGGCTTCACATACCAGCAAAATAAAAAGTTCTTCTATGATTTGAGACATTACTTTTGGGATGACCCACATCTTTATAAAGATGGAGTAGATGGTGTTATTAGACGTTGTGTACCTGAGCATGAACATGAACAAATCCTACGCAAGTGTCACTCCGAGGCTTATGGAGGACACCACGCTGGAGACAGAACTGCACACAAGGTATTGCAATCCGGTTTTTATTGGCCTACTCTTTTCAGGGATGCCCGTAAGTTTGTCTTATCTTGTGATGAATGTCAAAGAATTGGTAATATTAGTAGACGTCAAGAAATGCCTATGAATTATTCACTTGTTATTGAACCATTTGATGTTTGGGGCTTTGATTATATGGGACCTTTTTCTGCCTCTAATGGATATACACATATTTTAGTTGCTGTTGATTACGTTACTAAGTGGGTAGAAGCTATTCCAACTAGTAGTGCTGATCATAACACCTCTATTAAGATGCTTAAAGAAGTTATTTTCCGAGATTTGGAGTCCCTAGATATTTAATGACTGATGGTGGTTCACATTTTATTCATGGTGCTTTCCGTAAAATGCTTGCTAAATATGATGTTAATCATAGAATTGCATCTCCTTATCACCCACAGTCTAGTGGTCAAGTAGAATTGAGCAATAGAGAACTCAAATTAATTTTGCAGAAGACTGTTAATAGATCTAGAAAGAATTGGTCCAAGAAACTTGACGATGCATTATGGGCCTATAGAACTGCATATAAAAATCCTATGGGTATGTGTCCGTATAAAATGGTTTATGGAAAAGCATGTCACTTACCTCTCGAACTAGAACATAAGGCTTATTGGGCTATTAAAGAGCTCAATTATGATTTCAAACTTGCCAGTGAGAAGAGGTTGTTTGACATTAGCTCACTTGATGAATGGAGAACCCAAGCCTATGAGAATGCCAAATTGTTTAAAGAAAAGGTTAAAAGATGTCATGACAAAAGAATACAAAAGCGTGATTTTAACATAGGTGATTATGTATTGCTATACAACTCTCGTTTAAGATTTTTTGCAGGAAAACTTCTCTCTAAATGGGAAGGTACATACGTTATCGAGGAGGTCTGTCATTCCGGTGCCATAAAAATCAACAACTTCGAAGGCACAAATCCGAAGGTGGTGAACGGTCAAAGAATTAAACATTATATCTCAGGTAATCCTATAAATGTTGAAAACTATGTTATTGAAACCGTAACCCCGGAGGAATACATAAGGGACACTTTCCAGAACGTTTCAGACTCCGAAAAGGAAGAGGTATGTGGTACGGTAAGTAAACCGACTCCAAAACAGTTTTAATGGCAATATTTCTCTGTTTTGGAATATTTAGAAAAATAGAAAAATAAGAAGCAGTCCGGGAAGGACACGGGGGCTCCACGAGGGTGGAGGGTGCACCCTACCCCCTGGGCGCGCCCCCTACCTCATGGGCATCTCGTGTGCTCTCCGGACTCCGTTTTCTTACACGACACATATTTTGGTCGGTAAAAATTCATTATATAATCTCCCGGAGGTTTTGACTCCTGTATCACGCAAATATCTCCTGTCTTTGTTTTGAGCTGTCCTGCTGCAGATTAGAGTAACATGTCGTCCCATGATTCGGAAGGAGAAAGCTATGTGGCTGACTACCTTGCAGATCCTAAGGTCTATGGGGATGTGGAGCATTGTGGTTGGACTACGGAAGAAGAAGAGGACTATGAACCCAAGGGAAGGGAGGAGACGAGCTCGGAAGAAGATGAAGTCCCATTACCTCAACCTGGGGACATGCATGTGGAGTTCAAAAAGTCAAGCCTCCCGGATAGAGTAAAGAAACCTAAGATTGAGTTTATCCCTTTTCGCCTCTTGCAGGAAAACAAGCAGGAACTATGCAAAAAGATACTAAGCCTGGAGCACGAGATTGAGGACCTAAGGGACCAAAACTCTCTCCTCAAGCGCAAATTAAGGAAGAAGCCTACGCCATCAACAAAACCATCACCTTCTTCACCAACAAAGGAGACATAATCATATGGGTATGGGCACTCCCCTTGGCAACTGCCAAGCTTGGGGGAGTGCCCCGGTATCGTATCACCATCACTTCTATCTTTACTGTTTTTCTTAGTTCTATCCTTTTGGTAATATCTTGATCTAGTAGAATAAAAGCTTTTAGTATGATCTAGTTGTGAGTTTTGCTTTATGATCCTTCTATGTAATCGAGTCCGTGAGCTATATATAATAAATATTAGTGTTGAGTCAAGGGCTTGATTATTTTGCCATGATCTTGAGGGAATAGAATAAAAGAGAAATAATAAAAAGAAACAAAGAGATCATATGGATCTTATGGAGAGTAATGAGCTCACATAGAAAGAGTATGATGAATAAAAGTTGTTGACAGTTGACAAACATATTTTTGGTCATCGTTGCAATTAATAGGAAGTAATAAAGAAAGAGAGGTCTTCACATATAAATATACTATCTTGGACATCTTTTATGATTGTGAGCACTCATTAAAATATGACATGCTATAGAGTTGACGTTGGACAAGGAAGACAACGTAATGGGTTATGTTTTCTTACATCTGAGATAAATTATATTGTCTTGGATCATCCAACATGATTGATCTTGCCTTTCCCCCTCATGCTAGCCAAATTCTTTGCACCAAGTAGAGATACTACTTGTGCTTCCAAACACCCTTAAACCAGTTTTTCCATGAGAGTCCACCATACCTACCTATGGATTGAATAAGATCCTTCAAGTAAGTTGTCATCGGTACAAGCAATAAAAATTTCTCTCTAAATATGTATGACTTATTAGTGTGGGAGAAAATAACCTTTATACGATCGTGTGATATGGAAGAAATAAAAGCGACTGACTGCATAATAAAGGTCCATATCACAAGTGGCAATATAAAGTGACGTTCTTTCGCATTAAGATTTTGTGCATCCAACCATAAAAGTGCATGACAACCTCTGCTTCCCTCTGCGAAGGGCCTATCTTTTACTTTTATCTCCTAGCTTGCATAAGAGTCATGGTGATCTTCACCCTTCCTTTTTACATTTTATCTTTTGGCAAGCACAACATGTTGGAAAGATCCCGGTATATATGGCTAATTGGATGTGAGTTTTCATGAACCATTATTGTTGACATTACCCTTGAGGTAAAACGTTGGGAGGCAAAACTATAAGCCCCTATCTTTCTCTGTGTCCGATTAAAACTCCATACCCATAAGTATTGCGTGAGTGTTAGCAATTGTGTAAGACTATATGATAGTTGAGTATGTGGACTTGCTGAAAAGCTCTTATATTGACTCTTTCCTATGTTAGGATTAATTGCAATTGCTCCAATGACTGAGATTATAGTTTGTTAGTTTTCAATGAAGTTTGTGATTCATACTTGAAATGGTGATTGAATTATTACTCTAGCATAAGAGATCATATGAGAAGAATTATATAAGTTGATGTTCTAAGAATGATCATGATGCCCTCATGTCCGTATTTTATTTTTATCGACACCTCTATCTCTAAACATGTGGACATATTTTTCGATTTCGTCTTTCGCTTGAGGACAAGCAAGGTCTAAGCTTGGGGGAGTTGATACGTCCATTTTTCATCATGCTTTTATATCAATATTTATTGCATTATGGGCTGTTATTACACATTATGTCACAATACTTATGCCTATTCTCTCTTATTTTACAAGGTTTACATAAAGAGGGAGAATGCCGGCAGCTAGGATTCTGGGCTGGAAAAGGAGCAAATATTAGAGACCTATTCTGCACAGTTCCAAAAGTCCTGAAACTTCACGGAAGGCATTTTCAAAATATATAATAAATACTGAGTGCAAGAAGTTCACTACGGGGGCCACACCCTGCCCACGAGGGTGGGGGGCGCGCCCTACCCCCTGGGCGCGCCCCCTACCTCGTGGGCCCCCTGGTGTCCCTCCGGTGGCCATCTTCTGCTATATGGAGTATTTTGATGAAAAAAAGCCATCTTTCCAGACGAGACTCCACCACCACGAGGCGGAACCTTGGCGGAACCAATCTAGGGCTCCGGCAGAGCTGTTCTGCCGGGGAAACTTCCCTCCGGGAGGGAGAATCATAGCCATCGTCATCACCAACGCTCCTCTCATCGGGAGAGGGCAATCTCCATCAACATCTTCACCAGCACCATCTCCTCTCAAAACCCTAGTTCATCTCTTGTATCCAATTCTTGTCTCCAAGTCTGGGATTGGTACCTGTGGGTTGCTAGTAGTGTTAATTACTCCTTGTAGTTGATGCTAGTTGGTTTATTTGGTGGAAGATCATACGTTCAGATCCTATATGCATATTAATACCCCTCTGATTATGAACATGAATATGCTTTCTGAGTAGTTACGTTTGTCCCTGACGACATGGGAGAAGTCTTGCTATTAGTAGTCATGTGAATTTGGTATTCGTTCGATATTTTGATGAGATGTATGTTGTCTCTCCTCTAGTGGTGTTATGTGAACGTCGACTACATAACACTTCACCATTATTTGGGCCTAGAGGAAGGCATTGGGAAGTAATAAGTAGATGATGGGTTGCTAGAGTGACATAAGCTTAAACCCTAGTTTATGCGTTGCTTCATAAGGGGCTGATTTGGATCCATATGTTTCATGCTATGGTTAGGTTTACCTTAATACTTTTGTTGTAGTTGCGGATGCTTGCAATAGAGGTTAATCATAAGTGGGATGCTTGTCCAAGTAATGATAGTACCCATGCACCGGTCCACCCACATACCAAATTATCAAAGTACCAAATGCGATGTGTCCTCGGGAGCGCTTTACATCATATAAGAGTTTGTCCAGGCTTCTCCTTTGCTACAAAAAGGATTGGGCCACCTTGCTGCACTTTATTTACTTTTGTTACTTGTTACTCGTTACAAATTATCCTATCACAAAACTATCGGTTACCTATTATTTCAGTGCTTGTAGAGAATGCCTTGCTGAAAACCGCTTATCATTTCCTTCTGCTCCTCGTTGGGTTCGACACTCTTACTTATCGAAAGGACTACGATAGATCCCCTATACTTGTGGGTCATCAAGCCTCCTCCGAGAACTTGGGGTCTCGCAAGACAGCCCCGCAACTCCGATGGTTCATGGCACTCTCTACCTTCGAGTTGGTGATGGACATATTTTCTTAACCCTCGGCCGAAGGGCTGTCCGACGATGTTCCTGCATCGGCCCGAGTCTCCCTGATTGGATCTAAATCCCAGTTGTTGGGAACACCATCTATCGGGTCCCTGGACACAGTTCGGCGAACCCTCTTCCTTCAACCAAACAAACACACGAGTCACAGTCGGATGCGGCCGCCGAAAAGCATGTTTATCCATATCTCCTTGATGAAGGCTTGGCTGTATCTTCACCCGCCTTCCTTTTCGAAGGCTTGCCCGACGCGGGAGCCGATCTCTTTGAAATCGCCGAACGTCTCCCCTGTGAATCACGATATAGTGCGGTGGGTGAGGCAGAATAAGAGCACTCTTTTAGAGAGGGGTTTCTTGATTGTTTACATGTGAAGTAGGAAGAAGGCCAGGGTAGTCGGCGGTGATGGCCACTTCTGTGCCGTCATAGATTGCCTGGTAAAACACTCCCTCTGCAAGCACCACGAATATATCTGAATCCTCTTCAAAGCCAGGATCCAGCTCCTTGTTGTGGATCTCCAACTGTGGGGCAGGACTATGAAGTCCTTCGGTGACCTTCCGCCAGTGCTGTCATAACAAACAGACTTGAAATTTATCAAAAGTAATTCGGAAGTGGAATGAGTGGAATAGGGGGGTTGAGGCTTACCCAACTGGGAGGATCATACATAGAATACCCATCTCTGCGCTTATTGCGAACAAACTCCTCCTCGCCCCCTTTAAACAAGTAGACCAATATTTGGCCAGAGCGGCGGGGGTATACGGACCCTTCCGGCCATAGCGGGAGGCGTCATCCTCTCCATTGTAGTGCCACATGGGCAGCCCTCTATATTGTAGCGGCTGAACCCCTCGCACTATGGAGATCGCCATTACCTCAATTATTGTGAGTCCGGACTGAGCGCGCATCTTTATCTTGCTCATAAGCTGGCGAACTTCTGCGCTGTCCTCCTCTTCAAGACTTCGGGGACGCCAACTGTGGCGTTTCTTTAGCGGAACGCTCGCAAATTCAGGAAGACCCATTTGAACTGGGTAAGGAAGCGCGACGTCCTCGATATAGAACCATTCGGAAGGCCATTCTTCGGGTGCCTTCCTTGGTGTGCCGGATAGATATCCGGTATCGGCGATACACCATACTTCGGCTACGCCCACTTCAAATATTGACCCCTCGTGATTACGCGGGACAAGACAGAACTACTTCCTCCCCAGCTCGAAATGAGCCTCGATACCTAGAAATAATTCGCATAAAGTGATGTAACCCGCGATATGCAGAATGGAGGCAGGGGTGAAGTTGTGCAGCTGGAGGCCATAGTATTCCAGAAGCCCTCGGAGGAACGAATGAATGGGAAATCCAACGCCCCTTAGCAGGTAAGGGACGAAACATACTCGCTCTCCCCCGGATGGGTTGGGAAGGTCCTCTACCTGAATCTCACCGTTGAAGGAATCTAGCCCTGCTCGAATAGGAACTAGATCTGTGGGGGGAAGAAATCCCTGTGTCTGCAACTTCGTCAATCGACTGTGGGACACTAACACTACAAAAAAAATACACTTCCGTGATGATACGTGTTTGTCACAGTAGGTCGCTTTTTTTGTCATGCATGTACATCCATGACAAATTTATGATAGAATCAAGATAGTCATACATGTGCTGTCGTAGAAGTGTTATGGCATCCACCGTAACGGAACGCCGTTAAGCTATCGGGTCGTTTTGGATCCGATAACCCATTAACAGCCCCGACCAATGGGGATTTTCCACGTGTAAAATATCATTGCGGATGAAGAGTGGCAACCACGGTTGAGTCAGGCATAGGGGCGCCTATGATACGTCGACATGTGGCATCCCAACAGAGGCCCATTCCACGTAAAAGGTCGCTCTTTAGCTTGGGTCCCAAGAAGGTCAGCCGCCCCCATGCAAAAGTACCCTGTTTTAGTGCCTGGATTTTTCGCAATATAGCCGCATTTACATCCCGCAAGCGGCCCCTTACGCCTCTATTCCCCGAATTAAGGCCCAATAGCGCCAATTCGTGGGCCCATCGCAATTATGATTCTCCTCCACGCCTGTTTTTCATGTTCTGTCCATGTTATGGGCGCTCACTTGAAAGTCTTTTCGGCCCATATTGAAAAAGGCCCCCTAATGTAACTTTGGCCTATAAACGGCCTGGGTGAAAAATCCTGGCCCTCCATTAATGGGAATAGTTGTAATCACTTTTACCCTTGCATTAAAGCCTTGGTGAAATATCTCAGCCGTGATAGTAGGCCATTGGAATGATATGGCCCGTTAGAAGGCCCATTTGGTTTTTCTATGGTGGCCCGGAAGAAGTCCTAGCTGTTTTCCTACGTGCTGTAATAAGAAGGCCCACAATTTCTAGCGCCCTAGGAGGCCAGTTGGGTCTACACGGACCCATAAACGATTGAGCCCCCATGTATGTGTTGCCCTAGTTTTTAAAAAATAGGTATTGGCCATCGAGCCAACATAGTATGTTAAGCAAGGAAAAAGACTAACCATGAACACATAGACAAACAAATAAACAAGAGATCATACGGCCCGTATAAGGCCCATTGATGATATGGCCCGTAGAAGGCCCATTGTTTCTATGGCCCGTAGAAGGCCTACTGTTTCTACGGCCCGTAGAAGGCCCACTATTTCTACGGCCCGTAGGAGGCCCAGTGTCACTACAATAAATATTAGCCCATGGTTATTGTGGCCTAGTTTTAAAAAATAGGTTATTGCAGCCACTAGTTAACCGAGGAAAAAGAACTGCAATGACTATAAGCAAACAAATAAACAAGACAACAAGGAAATAAATAAGCAAGCAACTAACGCTAGGCTATCACGGCTATTACACATATTAAATCCACTGGGCATCAAAGTTCGCCACCAGTGCAAATATAGGGAACAAAGCAGCATATCATATACACTGGCCGTCAAAATTGGCCACTAGTGCAAATAAACGTGGCAGCAAAACAAGAGCATAACTGAAACAACTTCAGAAGAGCTCAAGAAACGTTATCCTGGGTATCCACCATGCTGGCAATAAGCTTAGCAAGCTGATTAGCTTTGTCCTGTTTGGCGCTAAAATCCTCCAACGCTTGTTGTTGCACCAGAAAGTATGCATCTGAATGCTCCAGGGACTTCCGCACTCCTTCTGCTTCTTGTCGCAGCACAGCTGATCGATGTCTTTCAACTTGTAGTTGAGACTCAAGAAACCGAACTGATTCAGACAGTGAGTTTGAATAGCTTGTGCAAGCGTTAGTGGACAGTAACTCCAACACTAAATCAAGACAGGATGTGTCACTATCCTGAACCTTATCTGCATTACTTCCTTTACCGTTGCTTAATAAGGGACTCTTCCCCAATATTCTGTCAGCATTCTAAAAGAAGAAACAAGCAGACATAACAAGTTTAGCATGTACTAGTATATGAAACTCATTTTGGTGAACCATTGCATTATTAAGGTGGACAGGATTAAACTACCAAGTCTTCTATTGCCAAGTACTAGTACATAATAAAAGCATCAAACAAACATATATCTATGTCATATGGTAGCAATGGAATCTTAAATTAGAACAGTTGTTCTTCAGGTTTAGGAACTTGTTCTACATGAACAGAGTATAGTAAGACGCAAGAATATAATACTTAAATATAGAAAATGAGCTCATAGACCTTACCACATTCTTAGTTCGGGACCAGTACAGAACAAGGCATTCCCAGTCATCGTCCAGTAAATGTGTCTCAGGAGAACGTAAGGGAATTTGATGAGTTTCTTTGCCGGTGAAGTACGTTTTCTTCAGGTAATTCCAATACTGCCACCAAGCATTCTTGAAGATAGCAGAGGTATTAGCACAGGTTACCTCATCCTGAGTTTCCAAATCGGTCCTTCTCTATAGAGAAAAATGGGAAAATTTGTTGTATTATAACCATCATGGAGGTAGGATGTATGGGACGAAGCAAAGTAATTGCCATGAATAACATTACTTACACATAACTCCTGGACAAACACCTACAACTGGCATTTTCCTTCATCTTCAGTATAATATTTCCAAGATGGGAAGATACGCACATATGATTTAACAACATCAAATGCGATAGATGCTAAACTATGACTAGCTGGTTGTGCTTCCTCCACAGGAATAGGCGTACTAACTGGTGGAGTTGGGGTTCGCCGTGATAGTACTGGCCCTTTGGGCACTGGAGCTGCCTTACTAACTGCTCTTGTTTGGGAGCTCTATGGTGGAGATGGTGTTGTGTCAACATGAACTGGGTTACTATCGGCTGGGGTTGGGGTTAGATTGGGTGAAGCTGGTTCTCTGTCCATCATAGTAAGGGTACAATCTGTGAGAGTTTGGGTTATGTGTGGTAGGGCTGGTTCTTGTGCATGTACAACCGGGGTGCTATCTCCACCAAGAGGTAGCACAGTTTTATTTGAAGATCGTGTTTTTAGTCCGCTAGATACTGGCATCACCCGCTCCAATTCAAATGGCTGATAAACAGGAAACATAGTTGAATGTACAGACATTGTATGAGAGACAGATGCAATAGATAGTGTGGAAACAAGAGGGCATGAAATAGTTGACATGTATATTGTTTAACTAAAACGGATAGCATGACATAATTTCACATATATGATGTCTATCTAAACTGGATAGCATAGCATAACATAATTCAAAGATATGATGAATAACTAAACAAGATCGCATGACATAATTCACCTACATGTTGTCTAAGTAATCAGGATCGCATCATTTAATTCACATATGTGATTTATATGCTAAACAGAGGGCATTTGATATGATGTCTGAACTAAGAACATGGTGTTGAATATTGTGTATATGATGTCTAAACTATGCAATGCAAGACACCGTATGCATGATATGAGCAGTTTAACCGTGCCAAGTTAGAGCATACACCTCAGTGGGGGAATAGGACTGGTCATCTGTATCTGAATCCATCTCCGAGGAGCTATCAGGACCCAACAAGAGATCTTCTTCGACAGGTAGCACTATCTGCTCTGAAGTCCTTGTTTTCACTCCAGATTTTTCCATCTCCCGCCCAAATGGCTGATTCACAGGAAGAGTAGTTTAATGTACAAACATTGTCGACAAATGGAAATGTAATGAAGAAAAGGATGGGCAAGATATCATTCAAATATATGATGCCTGGTTAAACAGGATGGCATTGCACATTTCACATATATTATGGCTGGCTAAAAGACATGAGACTGCATAATTCCCATATATGATATTGAAACTAAACATGTGGCATTACAGAACATGTCTAAACTAAGCAGATGACATATATGATGTCAAAAGTAGGCACTGCAAGGCAACATATGCATGATATGACTAACATCATCATGCCAAGGTAGAGCAAACACCTTGGGGGGTAAATAGGAGTGGTCAGCGGCGTCCGAATCCGCCTCAGAACAGATATCTTCCTCTGGATTCCAATCTAGAGAGGGGTGGGGAGGGTTTGCCATTGAACCCACCATGGAGCGATGTCTGCATGACATTGTATTGCCGCGCAAAACTCTTCTCTTTTTCTCTACATGTTCAGCATGACTGTGTACAATATCTAACATGCATACGAAAAAATATGGTGAGATTATGTAAGGAGAGCATTCAAAAATTTAGAGTGATGGTAACAACCAGTGGATCGATGTTTTTCCGTTGAACCAAAATAGCCCTAATGGATCGACGTGAATGCATAGTAATAAGTGATGCAACAAGTGTACAACCTCTTTGCCGTAGCCGTGTCGACCTCAGCATCATTGGGTTGGTCGCTGAAGCAGTTGAGGCAGAGGTGGCTGTCGGAGGTGTGGAGGAAGATCTGAGGAATCTGTAGACGGCGTCCAGGGCACTGCTCTGTTGTGATGGATCGTTCTGTCGTTGGAGCAGCTCTGGTGAGCCGTAAGACGTCAAGGCTGAAGCAGCACAAGACAGACGTCGTCAATCTCAAGTGGGATTCTAATAGCATCTCCAATAGATGATGTAAAATGGATGTAAAATTAACATCACCAAAAACCACCTGACTACAACAGATGAGGTAAAAACTGTTGACTCTGAACTTAACTGTCGAAACTGAAATTTACTGTGGAATCTGAATGCTACTGTCGAAACTGAACGCAATGGTAGCAGAGAGGCACTTGACATGTAGTTTAGGGAGGGCCTACAGTTCATCTTCAACCTGCACCCCCCTGAGCCGCCAGCCACCACCGGCCGAACCGCCGACCCCAGCGCCGCCTCGCTGCCCCGAAACAACTCGCCACCGCCGCCCCAGCCAGCCCTCTAGGCCCCCCGCCCCCACCCTGAACCCTAAGATAGATAGTGGGGTACCTCTCCGGCGAGCCCCCGTTCCCGCTACGGGTGGTTCTTCCTTAACTCCAGTGAGCCCCCAACCCCTGAAAATTGACTGACCAAAAAGTCGATTCAGTCGACTAAAGTGTGGCTTAATCGGAGCAGAGCAGCAGCATGAGCGAGGGGGAGAGCAGCAGCAGCAGCTGGGCGAGCGAGCGATCGAGCGAGAGCCGGAGCAGCAGCAGCAGATGCGGCTGGTATGGATGCCGCCGCCGAAGGGGTCTCGCACTGGGGGAGAGCCGCCGTGGAGATGTCTCCCGCGGCACTAGCTTCAAGGTAGCCCCTCCATGGGGGTGCGGGATGGAGCACCGTCGGCGCCGGGAGGTCGAGTTAAGGAGAAGGTGCGATGCGATGAGTGTACAACCTCTTTGGTGGCACCGAGTAGGCCTCGGATTCGTCCGAGGAGTCGGTGAGGATGCTATGGTTCCGGTGGAGCAGGTTAAGGCGGCGCTGTGGGGATGGAGCAGCCGCGATAAACGAGGCGATCGTCGGAGCAGCTCCTTGGAGTTGGAGGACGGGACGGCTGAACCGGCGGGACAACGAGATGGACGACGGATCCTCATCCGGGAAGGTGGACGAGGGACGTCGAGCTGTTGCGGTGGACGACGTTGTCGGGGAAGAGGCTCCGGCTGGGAAGCGGTGATGTGGCGGATAGAGGAGGGTGGGGTTTCGTGGCTGGAGCGAAGAGGTTATGGCGGCCTGGGATTTCAAATGGCGAAAAGGGGGTGATGGGAGGGGGTGAAGCATGACTTAGGAACACGCTTGTCCAAAATGTAGGGTGTGTTACAAAAGTACCCCCCATCGATTTGAACTAGCGGCCCTTTCGGCTCAGGGTTAGAAGGGGGATTTCGCGTGTCGGGATTTGGCAGCTGGAGGGAGTTTTTTCGCGCGTTGTAATTTCGGGATAGCAAGGCGCGGGTTGTGAAGGCGCCAGTTTTGGGAGCACGATATCTGAATTTTCGGGATATAACAAGACGCGGGTTGAATTTTAGGGACAAGCCTAACATGTAGTAATATTGTACTTGTACGTACCAAATCAATTCGCAATTCTCTCAACCAAAAAGAAAACGAAAAAATAAAACTATTCACAGCACACAAAGAGAGAGTCTTGCCCCGTTTTACTGTACAAATGCTATTCAAAGCTAGTACTCCCTCCTTCCATCTATATAGGGCCTAATGCGTTTTTCGATGCTAACTTTGACCAAATATTAGAGCAATGATATATGGCATGCAACTTAGACAAAGCACACCGTTAAATTCATCTGTGAAAGGTTCTTTCAATGATATAATTTTCACATTGTGCATGTCATGTACTATTAATCTTGTCAATAGTCAAAGGCGGTCTTAAAAATCTCATTACGCCCTATATAGATGGAAGGAGGGAGTATGAATCCATGTTATGTCCGATTAATTTTTTCGCTTGTTGTATAATGCATGTAACCTACTCATACCAACATTTTAGTGCATTCCAAATGTTTATATTACCGCTGCAATTCGAACTAAATTTGAATTCGTTTATCTATTTTAATAAGAATCTACAATCATGATTGTTGCCAACTTCAACCATCATAGTTTCTTTGCTATCCGCCAGATATAAATCAGACGGCCTATAATGCAGGATGGCATGCACACCATCATCAACAACTCCGTTTTTTATAAGAGTAGAGATAAAATATATTAAATGTAGTATACCATGTCCATAACCACACCATGTGTATCACCGTTATATATATTCACACATCCGTCGGTTTGAAACACTATGATAAATTCTTCAAATATCCGAATTCGCTTTTTATAATGAAGTATATATGATCTCTATTCGTCTTTTACACCCACACAACCCTCTTATCTTTGTAGCTAGCGCTAACTTTCTCTTGTGCATGCAGACACCCGCATCCCTCTCACCCTCCCTCAGCATTCTCTAGCTCCATCGCGCAAATTCGTCTTTTCACTTTAGCTCCTTATTTACTACACACATCGATCGATATGCCTCTCTAGCCAGGTGTGCCTAGCACAAACACAAGCTTCCCCTCTTCTCTTGTCACCGTCCATGCCTCACTCCCACCACTCTTTTCATCATTCTCGTACTCGCACACTCCTCCCCCTCGATATAGTATGCCTCTCGTACCACCTCCTACATGTTCCCTCTCTCTCTATCCTTCTCCTCGTGCCTCATTTGCTTCTAACACACACATGCATGTATACCGATCGATCTCCCAACATATACCTAGATCGACTTTAACTACCCCCCCATAGATCAACGTACCTCACAAGTTATGTCTCTCCTTTCTCTTACAAAGGGCGATTGATCTTCCTATATGTAGTTACGTCTGCTTACCACAGCCACATCGTCCCCCCTCATCATTCGTGCATGCCTCCTGACCCGTCTCTCACACGCACGTGCACAGACAACAAGCAGCCATCTCCTCTCTTATTGATATTGCGGGCGTGCCCTCCGTTTGTCTAGCAAGCCTATCCCACAATTTGTTAGAAGCAACTCCAATACCACCCCCTCCAACACTCTAGCTCTGTCTCTCTCCCAACCTTATTCATCTCCTGCACATATGCATGGATGCCGATCGATCTCCCTTAATACATGAGGAAGATCGATCTCCTTAATACATGAGGTAGGCCTGTCTCCTCCTCCACACATATACCAGCCATTGTACCTCTATAGTTAATTTGGCCTCCCTCTTCCCCCACCACACACCGATAGTCGAGCACTGCAGGTAGGTATCCATGCCACAGAGACAAACTGCACATGTCCCATCTCACGTTCCAGTAGGCCAGCCACTCTATATCTTTGACATGGGCACACACAAATTCGATGGCACTCTTTATCGATCGCGCGCGCACACACACACACATCATCCCTCTCTTCGATTCTATGGACACCTCAAGCCGATGATACCTCCACTCTCTTCTCGTGGATCGCCCCCTCTGTATATATGTTATATCCAGGACTCTATTTCACACACATTGCATATGTTAAATATTTTGATTGACCCCCCCCCACAAAAAAAACTCTCAAGAACCCACACACGATATCTCTCTAGGTTTGTATCTCTCTCACACAACCCCACATAGGTGGTGTACGTATACAAGAAGAGAATAGGTGCATCGTGCACGTACTCACGCTTCGTGCCTAGCCACACCTGCGCGGGTACATGGTGGAGCTCATTTCTTTACGAAATGGCAGCCCACGTGCTAATTTGAACGCCTGTAGCGGTTGTTTACCTAGGGAGGTAGTGTACCACGCGTGCACAAAACAAAGTTCGACTTGACACGTTGATGGTTATTTTTAAATAAAGTTATAGCGCTCAATGGCATGTACACAGAATATAAAATGATTTTATGGAGGAAAAGGTAGTCCTCTCTTCAGAGTATCTCACACAAGGCTCCAGTGGCCTCTCTCTCTCTCACCGTTGGTCACTGATCCGGCCTCATCCCGTCCACCGGGGGAAAGGGAGTACGGTGGCCTCTCTCTCTCTCACCATTGGTCACTGATCCGGCCTCATCCCGTCCGCCGGGGGAAAGGGAGGAAGTGCATCGTTTCTCCGTTCGACGGCGCCAAGGCAGCACGTCCCGATCTGCGGTACACACCGTTCTCTCTGACCAAGCTCCGGCGCAGCAGGGCCTACGCCACCTTCTCGCAGATTCCGCCCGCCGCCGCTCACCTAGTTACATCCCGACGACCTCTAGGTATTCCCTCCGGCCTTGCTCCATTGCCTGTTTTCCCACGTCGCTGCATGTGGATCTTCCGTAGTTCTTTGCCCAAAACGTAGCTCGTCCGGTGTACTTTCCATATTGCATTCTCGTCCTCACACCATTTTAGACAAACACAACCGTGTTGTTATCTTCCCTTAGGACAAGGAATATGCTTCTTTTTTGTCGTCTCATGTGTCATCAACTGTTATTGGCCAGTAATTGTTTCCTTTCTACCTCTTTTTTGCAAACAGGGCTATCCATTTCACCTCGTTGCTATTGCGACCTTTTGGTGAACTGCACAAATCACTTTTTTCTTAAGAGTGTTTTGTGCAGTTGTACTAAAATGTCACACGGGCAACGTCTCTACATTTCAGTGCGACTGCACAAAGGGAGATTGGTTTTGCTCTATCCTCCTCATCCAACTCCGAGCCTAATCTTCTCCAACTAGTTAGTCTTAAGAGAGACTGCAAAGGTGACCGGCTTCTATTTGTGTGTTTATTGTTTCATCAGCAGTCCTCTCTTATCATAATCACACTTGATATCTTTGGAACAGGGATGCTCAGCTCTATTTTAGTGGAACTGCACAAAATGATCGGAATGTTGCATGCTCCAGACAACTACTTTTTTCCCCAACATGCCTTGTTGATTTAGACAGAGCTGGGGGGACATTGCTGCCAATGAAAGCATGGATCAATTCTAATTTAACACCTTCTCACAACTTTGTCTTCAGTTGTGATGTAATTATTAGCTCTGATCTGCTAATAATTGACATGCATTAGCAAGGAAGTTAGTTTTTTATTGTTTCCGAAAGAGCATCGATGGCAAGACACGCGAAACAAAAGCTAAAAGCTCACACCATTGTACAATTTCATGTCGCTGGAAAATTATTTGTATAGTACGTCAATTATGTAAACAAATGATGGAAGCTTGATAGCATTGCCAGAAGCCTCTTCATCATCCGGGTCCATGTGCCATGCACAATATTATACTCCTTCGTTCCTAAATATTTGTCTTTTTACAAATTTCAAACTAGCATATTTTAGAGTGTAGATTCACTCATTTTTGCTTCGTATGTGTACTCCCTCTGTTCCTAAATATTCTATTCGTCTTAACAGAGATTTCAACAAGTGACTACATACAGAGCAAAATGAGTGAATCTACACTCTAAAATATGTCTATATACATCCGTATGTGCCAGTCCATTTGAAATCTGTAAAAAAACAAATATTTGAGTAGTCACTCGTTGAAATCTCTAGAAAGACAAATACTCCGGAGTATATTTAAGAACCGAGGGGGTAGTGCACAACCGCATGGGAGACTCAGCCCGGTCGTTGCGCCGCATTAATAATGAGTAATGAGCAGTCAAATCATAAGCCCCACCTTTCCCACTGTAAGTTGCTCTGAAGAAGCAACCATCAATACGCTCTTCTTTGAATCCGCTCATACTACTCCATCTGTCACTGTTTATACAACGCGCTTCAGAAAAAAGAAAAAAAATGTGGGACCAAGGCGACTAGCGATCGGCCTGAAAAATAGCATTGGTAGTTATAGCACGACGTCTATTACTAGAGGGAATAATGCGTACACACATGCATGCAGTGCTTCCACCCCGGGTACACACATGCATGCACTCCGTAGTAGTACAATACATGGAGAGAAAATTGTGGACTTGATTGCGGTTACCACGCCCTAATTAATTGAGCATTAAACCAAACGCGTCTAAAGTCTCTCTGGTGGTGGAAATGCATTGAGAGAAATGCATCATAATGAAGCGCGCCCTGTAAACTGTGACAGAGGGTGGAGTAGTATGAAGGTGCAAAACCAAGTACGCGTACTACTACGCTTGGCTCTTCGCCCCTTCATGAAGTCGAACAATGATGGTACTCCGCATGTTGGGTACTATAGTGTATGCCACTGACAATCTGACACTGAATGGACTGATGCATGTCCACTGAGGGTAGGTTGCATTAGTCAAAAGGCGTAAGTGAGCTTCACCTTGTCCTGCAAGCTTCTCCTCGTTCTGCGAGTTGACGGGACACACCAAAAAGTAGTGCTAGTCCATACTCCCTCCTTTTCGGTTAATATGGCTTAATCTTTTTTGCGGGTAAATGAGAGAGATTTATTCATATATAAGCATTCTTAGGACGATCAGCCAAGACACAGGTCACTAGGAAGCGAGGTACCCCGCAAAAAAAGTAGGAAGCGAGGTGTTTCATCAAGCCAGCTCTCGGCCACATTCAAAGTGCAGCAAGCACGGTTTGCATGAAGATGCGCCGCAAGGTTTGCTGACCTGTTTACATGCTGAATAACAAAAAAGAGGAAATATTACTAAGCGCTACTATTTGTAACAGGATATGAGCCAGAATTAAGCGAGAATTGTGGCGAGTGTTCTATGCAATCAACTTCCATTATCACATGCGAGAACCCTCGAAGAGAACCAAATGTGTTGAAGATTGCTTTATCACATTTTAAAATTATAATAAGAGTGCAGACGCTCCTCCATCTGGTTCCTAGTACTAGTATAGTACGTACCTTTATGGACTATAGTAGTAGTACTAGTAAACTTTGCGCTTGGCTGTTCGGGAAGTCGAACAATAATAGCACTAGTAGTATAGTGAATGCTTCTGGTAATCTGACACCGAATTAACTGTTGCATGTCCACCGCCTGAGCGAGGGAGAGCTTGCATTAGTCAAAAGTTTCTCCTTGTCCTGCGAGCCACCGCGCACAAGATTCTCCCGTCCTACAACCTTCTTCTCTTTCGGCAAGTTGACGGGACACAGCAAAGTAATGCTAGTCCATGCTGCCTCCTCTCCGGTTAATATGGCTTAATTTCAAACGAGATAAATACACTGTCTGTCACTGTATATTTGTAAAAATACGGTCAGTGGACTTCGTAATACGCTCATTGCGCTCAATATATATATTTTTCGGTGTTCATACGGTCACTAGCTCACCCTGACTGAGTATGTGTGTGCATGCACGTGTAGGTTGAGCACTTGAGCGTGACCGTGTGTGTTCCGTCGTGTGCTCGGACATGCATGCATTAGGGCGTCACGCGCGTTTTTGCGTCCATGTGTACGTGTGACTGTTGCATACACGTAGGGGGAGTACGTGTAGGGGCCACTAAGGAGCAGTCAAATCACACAGTAAGTTAGTCGGAAGAAGCAACCATCATTTCACTCTTGAATGACACATACGCAATATAAAATGGTTGATATGGATAGAAAAAGAAAACCACTATATATACACTAGAAGGAGCCTAAGCTACTAGCCTGCTTGCTTAGGTTGCTCTCTTCACAAGCATAGAACGACGGGCCTGATCCCGCAGCTTGGGGAAGGGAACAATGTTCTGCGTAGACGCGGTCAACATCGACGAGGGAGAAAACCCACAGTCGATGCCTCCCAATCGGGGGTCACCGCGGTATGGGCCAATGTCGCGTCCCAACCACCCTTCTAGCTACAACCTGATTTCTACTACACAACCTTCTTCTTGTAGACGTTGTTGGGCCTCCAAGTGCAGAGGTTTGTAGGACAGTAGCAAATTTCCCTCAAGTGGATGACCTAAGGTTTATCATTCCGTAGGAGGCGTAGGATGAAGATGGTCTCTCTCAAGCAACCCTGCAACCAAATAACAAAGAGTATCTTGTGTCCCCAACACACCCAATACAATGGTAAATTTTATAGGTGCACTAGTTCGGCGAAGAGATGGTGATACAAGTGCAATATGGATGGTAGATATGAGAATTTGTAATCTGAAAATATAAAAACAGCAAGGTAACTAATGATAAAAGTGAGCGTAAATGGTATTGCAATGCTAGGAAACAAGGCCTAGGGTTCATACTTTCGCTAGTGTAAGTTCCCTCAACAATACTAACATAATTGGATCACATGACTATCCCTCAACATGCAACAAAGAGTCACTCCAAAGTCACTAATAGCGGAGAACGAACAAAGAGATTATGGTTGGGTACGAAACCACCTCAAAGTTATTCTTTCCAATCAATCCGTTGGGCTATTCCTATAAGTGTCACAAACAGCCCTAGAGTTCTTACTAGAATAACAGCTTAAGACACAAATCAACCAAAACCCTAATGTCACCTAGATACTCCAATGTCACCTCAAGTATCCGTGGGTATGATTATACGATATGCATCACACAATCTCAGATTCATCTATTCAACCAACACAAAGGACCTCAAAGAGTGCCCCAAAGTTCTACCGGAGAATCATGACGAAAACGTGTGCCAACCCCTATGCATAGGTTCATGGGCGGAACCCGCAAGTTGATCACCAAAACATACATCAAGTGAATCACGTGATATCCCATTGTCACCACAGATACGCACGGAAAGACATACATCAAGTGTTCTCAAATCTTTAAAGACTCAATCCGATATAATAACTTCAAAGGGGAAACTCAATTCATTACAAGAGAGTAGAGGGGGAGAAACATCATAGGATCCAAATATAATAGCAAAGCTCGCGATACATCAAGATCGTGCCAAATCAAGAACACGAGAGAGAGAGATCAAACACATAGCTACTGGTACATACCCTCAGCCACGAGGGAGAATTACTCCCTCCTCGTCATGGAGAGCATCGGGATGATGAAGATGGCCACCGGAGAGGGATTCCCAATCCGACAGGGTGCCGGAACGGGTCTAGATTGGTTTTCGGTGGCTACGGAGGCTTCTGGCGGCGGAACTCCCGAACTATTCTCCGTTCTGGAAGTTTTAGTATACGTGGGTATATATGGGTGAAAGGAGTACGTCGGTGGACCGAAGGGGTGGCCACGAGTCAGGGGGCACGCCCCCTACCCTCGTGAGCACCTCCTTCATCTTTTGACGTAGGGTCCAAGTCTATCTGGTAAGTTTCCTTCCAAAAATAACTTCTCCAGTTGATTTCGTTCCGTTTCGTCTCCGTTTGATATTCCTTTTCTTTGAAACACTGAAATAGGCATAAAACAGCAAATCTGGGCTGGCCCTCTGGTTAATAGGTTAGTCCCAAAAATAATATAAAAGTGGATAATAAAGCCAATATTGCCCAAAACAGTAGATAATATAGCATGGAGCAATCGAAAATTATAGATACGTTGGAGATGTATCAAGCATCCCCAAGCTTAATTCCTGCTCGTCCTCGAGTAGGTAAATGATAAAAAAGATAATTTTTGATGTGGAATGCTAGTTGGCATAATTTCATTGTGATTCTTCTTAATTGTGGTATGAATATTCAGATCCATGAGATTCAAGACAAAAGTTCATATTGACATAGAAATAATAATACTTCAAGCATACTAACTAAGCAATTATGTCTTCTCAAAATAACATGGCTAAAGAAAGTTATCCCTACAAAATCATATAGTCTGGCTATGCTCTATCTTCACCACACAAAGTATTTAAATCATGCACAACCCCGATGACAAGCCAAGCAATTGTTTCATACTTTTGATGTTCTCAAACTTTTTCAATCTTCACGCAATACATGAGCGTGAACCATGGATATAGCACTATAGGTGGAATAGAGTGGTGGTTGTGGAGAAGACAAAAAAGGGGAAGATAGTATCACATCAACTAGGCGTATCAACAGGCTATGGATATGCCCATCAATAGATATCAATGTGAGTGAGTAGGGATTGCCATGCAATGGATGCACTAGAGCTATAAGTAGATGAAAGCTCAACAAAAGAAACTAGTGGGTGTGCATCCAACTTGCTTGCTCACGAAGACCTAGGGCATTTTGAGGAAGCACATCATTGGAATATACAAGCCAAGTTCTATAATGAAAGATTCTCACTAGTATATGAAAGTGACAACATAGGAGACTCTCTATCATGAAGATCATGGTGCTACTTTGAAGCACAAGTGTGGTAAAAGGATAGTAGCATTGCCCCTTCTCTCTTTTTCTCTCATTTTTTATTTTTTTTATTTGGGCCTTTTCTCTTTTTTTATGGCCTCTTTTCTTTATCTTTTTTTATTTGGGCTTCTTTGGCCTCTTTTATTTATTTTTTTTCCGGAGTCTCATCCCGACTTGTGGGGGAATCATAGTCTCCAGCATCCTTTCCTCACTGGGACAATGCTCTAATAATGATGATCATCACATTTTTATTTACTTACAACTCGATTCTTAGAACAAGATATGACTCTATATGAATGCCTCCGGCGGTGTATCGGGATATGCAATGATGCATGAGTGACAAGTATGAAAGAATTATGAACGGTGGCTTTGCCACCAATACTATGTCAACTACATGATCATGCAAAGCAATATGACAATGATGAAGCATGCCATAATAAATGGAACGATGGAAAGTTTCATGGCAACATATCTCGGAATGGCTATGGAAATGCCATAATAGGTAGGTATGGTGGCTGTTTTTCGGAAGGTAAATGGTGGGTTTATGGTACCGGCGAAAGGTGCGCGGTACTAGAGAGGCTAGCAAGGGTGGAAGGGTGAGAGTGGGTATAATCCATGGACTCAACATCAGTCATAAAGAACTCATATACTTATTGCAAAAATCTACAAGTTATGAAAGCAAAGTATTGCGCGCATGCTCCTAGGGGGATAGATTGGTAGGAAAATACCATCGCTCGTCCCCGACCGCCACTCATAAGGAAGACAATAAATAAATAAATCATGCTCCGACTTCATCACATAACGGTTCACCATACGTGCATGCTACGGGAATCACAAACTTCAACACAAGTATTTCTCAAATTCATAACCACTCAACTAGCATGACTCTAATATCACCATATCCATATCTCAAAACAATTATCAAGTATCAAACTTCTCATAGTATTCAAAAAACTCATAAGAAAGTTTTATTATTCTTGTATACCTAGCATATTAGGATTTTAAGCAAATTACCATGCTATTTAAGACTCTCAAAATAATCTAAGTGAAGCATGAGAGTTCATCTATTTCTTCAAAATAGAACTGCCACCATGATCTAAAATATATAAGTGAAGCACTAGAGCAAATGACAAACTACTCCGAAAGATATAAGTGAAGATCACTGAGTAGTCGAATAATTATGCAACTATGTGAAGACTCTCCCATTCAATAATTTCAGACCTTGATACTTTATTCGAACATCAAGTAAAACTAAATAAAATGACATCTAATAATAGCATACATCATGTGAAGAAGCAAAAACTTAGTATCAACCGATACTAACCGATAGTTGTTGAAGAAGAAAGGTGGGATGCCAACCGGGGCATCCCCAAGCTTAGACGCTTGAAACTTCTTGAAATATTATCTTGGGGTGCCTTGGGAATCCCCAATCTTGAGCTTTTGTGTTTCCTTAATTCCTCTCATATCACGATCTCCCTAAATCTCAAAAGCTTCATCCACACAAAACTCAACAAGGACTCGTGAGATAAGTTAGTATAAACCATTGCAAAACCCTTATCATACACTACTGTAGCAAATCACTAAAATTATTATTCAACATTGCATACTAAATGCCTCTGCATATTTAATAGTCCTATTCTCAAATAGAATCATTAAAGAAGCAAACATATGCAAACAATGCAAACCTAACAGCAATCTGCCTAAACAGGATAGTCTGTAAAGAATGCTGCAACATCCATACTTCCCTAGCTCCAAAAATTATGAAAGAAAATTTCCGCTGTAGTAAATTTATAAGAGCTTAATATGCAAAAGGTTTCAACATTTTATCACATTCTTACTTTTCTAGGGAATTATTGCAACAGCGGTAAACTTTCTGTTTTCAAACAGCAACATGTGGACTTCTAAAATAGGCATAGTAAAGGCTATCCATGCCACTTTTATTGAAATAAAAGATGCAAAACATTGTTCTAAATAACACCAAGCAAATCCTAACAAAATAAATTGATGATCCAAGCAAAACACATATCATGTGGTGAATAAAAATATAGCTCCAAGTAAAGTTACCGATGAACGAAGACGAAAGAGGGGATGCCTTCCGGGGCATACCCAAGCTTAGGCTCTTGGTTGTCCTTGAATATTACCTTGGGGTGCCTTGGGCATCCCCACGCTTAGTCTCTTACCACTCCTTGTTCCATAGTCCATCGAATCCTTACCCAAAACTTGAAAACTTCACAACACAAAAATTAACAGAAAACTCGTAAGCTCCGTTAGTATAAGAAAGTAAATCACCACTTCAAGGTACTGTAATTAACTCATTCTTTATTTATATTGGTGTTAAACCTACTGTATTCCAACTTATCTATGGTTTATAAACTCTTTTACTAGCCATAGATTCATCAAAATAAGGAAACAACACATGAAAAACAGAATCCGTCAAAAACAGAACAGTTAGTAGTAATCTGGATCAAACGTATACTTATGGACCTCAAACAATTCTCAAATAAATTTCTGGACCTTAGTAATTTATCTATTAATCATATGAAAAAAGAATTAACTAAATATCAATCTCCAAATAAAAATGGCAGCAATTCTCGTGAGCGCTAAAGTTTCTGTTTCTGACAGCATGATCAACGAGACTTTCCCCAAGTCTTCCCAACGGTTCTACTTGGCACAAACACTAATTAAAACATAAAAACCACATCTAAACAGAGGCTAGATGAATTATTTATTACTAAATAGGATAAAAAAGTAAGGAACAAAAATAAAGTTGGGTTGCCTCCCAACAAGCGCTATCGTTTAACGCCCCTAGCTAGGCATGATGATTTCAACGATGCTCACATAAAAGATAAGAATTGTAACATAAAGAGAGCATCATGGAGAATATGACTAGCACATTTAAGTCTAACCCACTTCCTATGCATAGGGTTTTGTGAGCAAACAACTTGTGAGAACAAGAATCAACTTGCATAGGAAGGTAAAACAAGCATAACTTCAAAATTTTAAGCACATAGAGAGGAAACTCGATATTATTGCAATTCCTACAAGCATATGTTCCTCCCTCATAATAATTTTCAGTAGCATCATGAATAAATTCAACAATATTGCCAGCATCTAAAGCATTCTTTTCATGATCTACAAGCATATAATTTTTATTACTCTCCACATAAGCAAAATTCTTCTCATGAATAATAGTGGGAGCAAACTCAACAAAATAACTATCATGTGATTGAAAATTAAGATCAAGATGACAAGGTTCATTGTTATTATTATTCTTTAAAGCATACAGGTCATCACAATAATCATCATAGATAGGAGGCATGATTTCATCATAATAAATTTGCTCATCAAAACTTGGGGGACAAAAAATATCATCTTCATCAAACATAGCCTCCCCAAGCTTGTGGATTTGCATATCATTAGAATCATAGATATTCAAGGAATTCATACTAACAACATTGCAATCATGCTCATCATTCAAATATTTAGCGCCAAACATTTTATAGATTTCTTCTTCTAGCACTTGAGCACAATTATCCTTTCCATCATACTCACGAAAGATATTAAAAAGGTGAAGCATATGAGACAAACTCAATTCCATTTTTTATAGTTTTCTTTTATAAACTAAACTAGTGATAAAACAAGAAACTAAAAGACTCGATTGCAAGATCTAAAGATATACCTTCAAGCACTAACCTCCCCGGCAACGGCGCCAGAAAAGAGCTTGATGTCTACTACACAACCTTCTTCTTGTAGACGTTGTTGGGCCTCCAAGTGTAGAGATTTGTAGGACAGTAGCAAATTTCCCTCATGTGGATGACCTAAGGTTTATCAATCCATAGGAGGCGCAGGATGAAGATGGTCTCTTTCAAGCAACCCTGCAACCAAATAACAAAGAGTCTCTTGTGTCCCCAACACACCCAATACAATGGTAAATTGTATAGGTGCACTTGTTCGGTGAAGAGATGGTGATACAAGTGCAATATGGATGGTAGATATGAGAATTTGTAATCTGAAAATATAAAAACAGCAAGGTAACTAATGATGAAAGTGAGCGTATACGGTATTGCAATGCTAGGAAACAAGGCCTAGGGTTCATACTTTCGCTAGTGTAAGTTCCCTCAACAATACTAACATAATTGGATCACATAAGTATCCCTCAACATGCAACAAAGAGTCACTCCAAAGTCACTAATAGCGGAGAACGAACAAAGAGATTATGGTAGGGTACGAAACCACCTCAAATTTATTCTTTCCAATCAATCCGTTGGGCTATTCCTATAAGTGTCACAAATAGCCCTAGAGTTCGTACTAGAATAACACCTTAAGACACAAATCAACCAAAACCCTAATGTCACCTAGATACTCCAATGTCACCTCAAGTATCCGTGGGTATGATTATATGATATGCATCACACAATCTCAGATTCATCTATTCAACCAACACAAAGGACCTCAAAGAGTGCCCCAAAGTTCTACCGGAGAATCACGACGAAAACGTTTGCCAACCCCTATGCATAGATTCATGGGCGGAACCCGCATGTTGATCACCAAAACATACATCAAGTGAATCACGTGATATCCCATTGTCACCACAGATACGCACGGCAAGACATACATCAAGTGTTCTCAAATCTTTAAAGACTCAACCCGATAAGATAACTTCAAAGGGGAAACTCAATTCATTACAAGAGAGTAGAGGGGGAGAAATATCATAGGATCCAAATATAATAGCAAAGCTCACGATACATCAAGATCGTGCCAAATCAAGAACACGAGAGAGAGAGATCAAACACATAGCTACTAGTACATACCCTCAGCCCCGAGGGAGAACTACTCCCTCCTTGTCATGGAGAGCACCGGGATGATGAAGATGGCCACCGGAGAGGGATTCCCCCTCCGGCAGGGTGCCGGAACGGGTTTGGATTGGTTTTCGGTGGCTACGGAGGCTTCTGGCAGCGGAACTCCCGATCTATTCTCTGTTCTGTAAGTTTTAGGATACGTGGGTATATATGGGTGAAAGGAGTACGTCGATGGACCGAAGGGGTGGCCACGAGGCAGGGGGCGCCCCCCAGGGGGTTGGGCACCCCCTACCCTCGTGAGCACCTCCTTCATCTTCTGATGTAGGGTCCAAGTCTATCTGGTAGGTTTCCTTCCAAAAATAACTTCTCCAGTTGATTTCATTCCGTTTCGACTCCGTTTGATATTCCTTTTCTTCGAAACTCTGAAATAGGCATAAAACAGCAAATCTGGGCTGGGCCTCCGGTTAATAGGATAGTCCCAAAAGTAATATAAAAGTGGATAATAAAGCCCAATATTGCCCAAAACAGTAGATAATATAGCATGGAGCAATCAAAAATTATAGATACGTTGGAGACGTATCACATCCCGACGTCCCAGGTAGTCCATCGTCCTTTTGGAGCCGGCTTGCTCCACTGCTGTAGCTCCATCTCCATGTCGATCTTTCTCTACTTCTACCGGCTTCTACTTGTGATGAGTTTATGTCTCATGAACTAGTGTCAGTACTACTATTCTAATCACACTTCTTCAATATCTTTGCCATCAGGGATGCTCAGGTCGATTTTAGTGGAACTGCACAAAAGCATCGTATGATCCGAGGGTGCCAGCTGTCTTTCCTTCGACAAGTTCTACCGGGCCAGGAAATTAAATCATGTTTAGGGTTTAGGGTTTAAGTTGAAATGACCCCATCAATAGTTTTTCTATCGTACACGCTCTCACAACTTTTTTCTTTAGTTGTGAAGTAAATATTGGCTATGATATGTGAATTATTGAGATGCATCAGCATGCGTGTTAGTTTTCCTTTGTATTTGATGGAATGTTGTAACGGGGCAACCTTGGAATAGGAATGAAAATGGAGTTGAAAAGTTTCCGTTTTTCTGGAGAAAAAATGGAAACGGAGAGAAACCAATGTTTCGTTTCGTTGGATCGCGCCATCGAGCAAAACCAACGTTTAAATCACATCTGTCGTGTTCGTGTCTCACCCTCCTCCACGGCTCGACCCCACACGGTCGCTCGACATGCCACTCACCGCAAACCGAGTAGTATACCATAACTTTCCCGCCTGCTTGTCGATGGATCGCGCCATGGAGTACTAGCACTACTGGAAGATCTTGACGAGTTGGGGGAGGACAGCTAGCTATAGCACGGACTCCCGAGAACTTACTACTAGAAGAGATCGCGCATGTTGTAGCCGGCTATTGCGACCTTTGAACGCGGAGCAGCCGCGTGCACCCGGAAGCGGCGCAGGCGACGCTCTCTCGGCCGGCCCGCCGCTTCAATGCCGGCGCCAGTGAGAGGTCGCGTCCGCTCTGGCCGGGCATGAATGCGGCACTGACCGTTTCGGGCGGGAAGCACGCGCGGGTGATGAAGAGGGTTCGGGTTGGTCAGGAGCGGCCGTGGCAACGATCCGGACATGCGCAAACAAGAGATGTTGTACGTTAATATTGCTGCGTATATAATTAACAACGTAAATCATGTGCCAGTTGGACAAATATGATTGGAGATGGAGATGGAAATGGAATTTTATGTAAACACGGATATGCATGTCTATGTCTATGTGTGTGTGCGTGACGACTCTCGCGACCTGGAAGCGGGGGCGTGTTTTTGATCGAGTTTTCTTTCTTGGTACGTTAGAAAATCAGTTTGTCTAATTCACATCTAGATGTTATTTAAGGATATCACATCTAAGCTCCCACAAGTATATAATGTAGCAACAAGAAACAAAAAAACTAGGAAAAGACCACAAACAGAGTGGACATCAACTTATATGTGACATAACTATGTCACATCTAGATGTGTCCTAGACAGACCCTTAAAAAATTGTCCGCCAGTTTTCGTTTCTTTTTTCCAGGAACACGCATATTCTATTTAAAACCACTGCTATGGAGAGATTTTTTTTACTCCATTATAGCCTCTTGTTTGATAGAGTTTCTCGCGTCTCGCTCTCTCACCCTCTCCATATCAAAACAAGATGACAGTGTCCACTCTATCTCTCTCCTCACCGGTGGTCATAGATCCGGCTGAATCCCGTTCGCTGCGGGAGGTAAGGAGGTGCAGCGTTGACGTTGTCGCCATCGGCGATGGAGGAAACCGATGCGCACCGTCCTCTCGGAGCCGGCTCTGGCGCGGACGAAGATCCTCCGCGCCCTTGTTCGCTGCCGTCGTGTGGGCAGATCCCACCCGCCCGCCTAAACGACATCTCGCCCACCTGAGGTATAACTTCTTGTACTGGTCCAGCTCCCCAGGTCGCTGCGTGCGGGTTTTCTTCTATGCGACTACTCCCTAGCTCCCCATGCATAGTAGCTAGGGTTCGTCGGCTGGTCCAACATCACCTACTAGTACTATTATAGAGGAAATGCCACTCAAAAAGTTGTCCTGATTTATGCCTCGGTGGAGGTATACATGTTGTTTTGACAAAAAGTACATGGTGGTTGTGCGGTCATTTTCCATATGGTGGTAGTACTATCACTGGTTAAATGAAGAGATGCTTTTTTTCTCGGGTATCCTGGTTTAGTTCCCATCAAGATAATTATGATGCTTCTGTTTGTTGGTGTACTTTTCATTAATTCTTATTGACAATTGAGATGTCGTTGCTAACCCTTTTTTATATTTTTGGAAATAGCGATGCGTGTCTCCATACCCGGGCATGTCTTCCTCAATTTTAGTGGAACTGCACAAAATTGGATGGCCATTATTGTTCCGCCTCACTGTCCTCTGCCACGTGGTTCTTCCTTCCTCGAGCTTGACTACTGAGAAGAAATAGACCACAGTGAGGATTTGTCGAACTTCTTAGGTGCCTCACCCAAACTTGATGCCAAATGGATGATGCATCACCGCGATGACCTATCGATGCTCATGGTTGCGCCTCATGGTTGCGTTGGCTGGTGAAGCTGATCGATTTTCGACGAAAAACAAGCTGTCTTCCATCAGTGCTCTTTGCTTGTTACGCACAAAGATGATATCCTTCGTCAGTTCACCTTGGTTGCGTTGGAGACGCAGTCGTCTTTCACATTGGTGCAATTTTCGCTAGGGTTTTATGACAGGTGGGCCCAAAATGTGGCTGGCTCACCTGTCATACATCCAAAAGCAGGTGCAGTGAAGGCACCGGAGCTCAGTCCGTACTACAGTAGTATATATATAAGCGGGAGCCTCAGCGCTTGTTCGCTAGGGTTTGCACTCTCCACACGCTCGCCGCACTACATATATGTTACACGCCGGAGGCTCAGCGTTCATTTGCTAGGGTTTGCTATATTCACAGTCTCTCACCCTCTCTTCACCAGATCTAAACAAGACTGCGTTGGCCTCTTGTCTCTCTCTCCCCCTCACAGCTGGTGAAGGAGGCGTTCGTATCCCATCGCACCAGGAAGGGGAGGAGGTGCAGCGTTCACTCTATCGCCTTCGGCGAGGGAGGCAATCCACTGCCGGCTGTGCTGTTCTCTTTCACCCAGCGCTTGTGCGGGAGGGCCACCGACCCCTTCTTCCTCACTGCCGTACGTAGTGTGGGCAGATCCGTCCTCCCGCCGCATGCCTTGCCACATCCCGACGACCCTAAGGTATAAGTTTCTTTGAAACCGTCGTTGCTCTAGCTGCATGTGGATCTTTTTCGATCTGTAGTCGAATCTAGGTCTTGGTTCAAAGAGGAAAGAAGGGTGCGGTGGGCTGGAGCAAGAATCTAGGACATGGTTCAATGAGGAAAGGAGGGGCAGAAAGTAGTATAGACTGGCTATCCAGCCGCTTTGTAGGTCGAAAAGGGAAAAGGGGGTAACCGAGTACACACATCTGTAAGGAACCGATCTCTTTGTTGAAAAGGGAAAGAAACTAGGGGGTCGGGTAGTTTGTGCATGACTAGATTTGCTGCCCTCACATAGGAAGAAGGTTCAATGAGAACAAATATGGGACCAACGCATATATGCTGCTTGGCTACATACTCTGCATCACCCACTTATACGTGTGGACGCACATGGTGCTGGCATGTCCCATGCAGCTATTTTGCTATTGTTAATCTCAGAATTAACTACTGATCTGTTTTAAAAGAATTTCTTTGTTAATATGAATCAATGCAACTGTTTTAGAAATGCTACTGTCCTATACTTTGTTTTCCATCAAGATAAGGTAGATGCTTATTTTTGTGGCCACATGTTTCATCCTCCTTTATTGGCCAGTAATTGTTTTCTTTTTTGCCTCTTAAAACAGGGATATCTATTCAACTTGTTGCTATAGAAAACTTAAATGTCACACCGGCAACTTTGCTTGATTTCAGTGCAACTACACAAAACTTGATTGGATTTCCTATTCGTGTTGGTAGATTCATATTTTATGTTGGTCGTCTCATGAAAGGTCAGTACAGGCCTTCATCCACATGATTGTGTAGTGTGCTTTGAGATGCTGTGCCACTTGTATTGGTATTATTTTAAATAAATGATGAATTGAAGCTATTGTATTGCTGTCTTTTCCCATTAAGTAGTGAACAAAAATGGGACTAACCCAGACATGATGCTTGTTGCTTTGTTACAACAAATTCAGCATCACCCCCTTTATAAGCCAGTAATTGATGCCACTCTCAGAATTAACTACTGAATCTTATTTTAAAACTGCAACACTTGTTAGGGATTGGCGGGATTACCATTTTTGTGGCCGCATGTTTCATCCTCCTTTATTAGCCAGTAATTGATTCCTTTTTTGCCTCTGTTTATACAGGGATATCTATTCAACTTGTTGCTATTGTGACATTTTGCTTCGCTACGCGAAACACTTTGCTTGATTTCAGTGCAACTGCACAAAACGAGATTGGATTTCCTATTCGTGTTGGCAGATTCGTACTTGATCTTGTGTGCGTCATGACAGGTTGGTACTTTCCTTCATCCACATGATCGTGCAGTGTGTTTTGAGATGCTGTGCTACTTGTATTGGTACTGTTTTAAATAAATGATGAATTGAAGCTATTGTATTGCTGTCTTTTCCCATTAAGTAGTGAACAAAAATGGGACCAACCCAGACATGATGCTTGTTGCTTTGTTACAACAAATTCAGCATCACCCCCTTTATAAGCCAGTAATTGATGCCACTCTCAGAATTAACTACTGAATCTTATTTCAAAAGTGCAACACTTGTTAGGGATTGGCGGGATTACCATTTTTGTGGCCGCATGTTTCATCCTTCTTTATTAGACAGTAATTGATTCCTTTTTTGCCTCTGTTTATACATGGATATCTATTCAACTTGTTGCTATTGCGACATTTTGCTTCGCTACGCGAAATACTTTGCTTGATTTCATTGCAACTAAACAAAACGAGATTCGATTTCCTATTCGTGTTGGCAGATTCGTATTTTATCGTTGTCGGTCTCATGAAAGGTCAGTACAGGCCTGCATCCACATGATTGTGCAGTGTGCTTTGAGATGTTGTGCTACTTGTATTGGTACTGTTTTAAATAAATGTTGAATTGAAGCTATTGTATTGCTGTCTTTTCCCATTAAGTAGTGAACAAAAATGGAACCAACCCAGACATGATGCTTGTTGCTTTGTTACAACAAACTCTGCATCACCCCCTTTATAAGTAGATGGAAGCACATACTGTTGTTGCGCCCACTCTACCCTGGAACTGAATCTTAGTTCAAAACAGCAAACACTTGTTAGGGATCGGCAGGAGTACCATTTCTGTTAGGGATCGGCCAGAGTACATGTTTAAGAAATGTATTGTTCAGATAATGTCTCTGTTATTATATATCAGTTACAGACTTACAGTGCTTTACAAATGGTACTATCCTGCTTTGTAGTTCTTTCTACATGTTTAACCAAGGTGTTGTTAAGATAATGTCTCTGTTAAAATGAATCAGTCGCATTGTTTTAGGAATGATACTTTTCTGCTTTTTCGTTCTTTATACATCTTGAAACAAGGCATTGTTAAGATAATGTCTCAGTTAATATGAATGAATCACACTGATTGAGAATTGCTACAGCCGGTGCCATAAATATTAGACACCGGTGACATGACTAGTCTGCAGAGACCATTGGCAATTTAACAACATGTGGAGTGCCCTGGGCAAGAAGTGCCCAAACAAGTACAAGAAGCGACAGGACTCCACGATCATAGGCATTACATATTTTGAATGGGAAAAGCTTGTCAAAGTTTAATCATTGATGTTAGCAAGAAGCGACAGGACTCCACGATCATAGGTATTACATATTTTGAGTGGGAAAATCTTGTCAAAGTTTAATCATTGATGTTAGCAAGAAGACGTTAGTTTAATATATTGGAATTGGAAAACCTTGTCAAAATTTGCTCATTGATGTTAGCCAAAAGACATGCATTTGATATTTCTGAGTGGGACGCCCTTGCTGTGAGCAAGCGTCGAGTGTTTTTTCCTATTCCTGTGTTCAGTTTACAGTAAATAGTTACTCTGCTGAGATATTCCTGTGCTAAGAGTTTGTTCTGAATATTGTCTATGTAATGCCAGGCCTTGTGTTTGATTGCAAAGTTGAGCTTGGAATGTTGTGGCATGCGGCATCACGAGCTGTTCACCGTGCTCCTGAGAATAATGTTTCGTATTGTTTTGCATGTCGATCTAATGCCAGTGATTTGCTTGTTAAGAAGATCATCCTCTTCTGTTGTTTCCGTGCTTAAGAAGTTCATCGTCTGATGTTTCATTCATAGCCTATAAGACAAGTCAAGTAGGTTAGACGCGAAACCATATGATGTTCCGACCAACTCATGATATTAGGCCATGATTGGATCGTTGTTTTCCAACCAAAACTGCTTGTAAAACTGACGCTTGTAAATTAAAGCAGATGGTCTCGGCGAAGGTGCTTGGTTGGTCGATTTCGACTAGTAAAATATCAGAAGTACTTGACACATGATAAAAACGCTGAATGACACTCGGACGATTGCTAATCCAGCCGTTAGCTGCTGTTTCAGCCTTTCCCATGGATGGCATGATATGCATGTCGTGCATGTATCGTCTGGTAATGTCATCCATATAGCAGTGCTCATAAAATATACACTGGTCTCTCAAATTACATGCGTAACCTGCCAGTTTTACTTACAGACCTTAGGCCCTCGGTTTCATTACGCCTGTATTTTACGTGTTGTTTTCGATGACGAGTAAATTACACTTGTATGTTAATACAGGTTTGGTATAAACCAGAGCTCCCAAGCACGGCCTTACCATTTCATGCCGTCTCAGTTTATCGAAGGTGCTCATAGGTGTCCGATGATCCTGGCTTCCTGAATGAGTAGCAGGCGTTGTATCAGACCATCCATAGGTCCCGTGAGGCCCTCTCCGTTGTCCTTCGAGTTGTTGCGCTCGCCGTGGCGCCGAGCATTGTTAACATCGTCAACAAACATGAGGATTCAGGAGATGACTTTATTTTGACTGGATGACACTAGGGACCCACTAGGGCCATAGACGTACGTACGCAAGTGCCTCCTTATTATGTACAACTATTTTTTTTGCTTTCTCCTGGTTTGCTGACATCACGGTCCCACACCATTGTCAACCTATGTAGTCAATATAAAGGAGAGAATTGCACAAGGTGCGGCCGACAACTGGAACCAAGCAGCTCGAGCAGTATTTGTGTTTTCGAGGCGTGAGCATTGCAGAGTTTTTCTTGGCGATGATTTCGTTGTTCTTCAGAGGAGAGCGGGGTATTAACTGGGCGAGCTGTGGCCCGTCTAGCCCAGGCCAGATATCCAGCCCAGATACTAATTTTTTCAAGATGAAAATGGCTAGCCCAGCTATACGTCTTTTTGAGGAATACCCAGGCAAGGTCAACTTGTTATTCTCCGCCCCGCTGGGCTGCAAATCTTTCCTAGGAGGGATGCATTAGGTTTAACAGGAAAATGGGCTTTAAAAAATAATAAATGGGATATAATTATAAAAACTGGGCAGTAACTATAAAAAAATGCACCAAACACGAAATTAGTTTAAAAAATATATTATTTATGGATTTTGAAAATCTTAAATTTTCATTGTTGCACGCGCAATGTTTCGTTGGATTTTTACATAATACAAATTTATATTTAATCTGACTAGAAATTTCGGGATAAAAATATTCCGTAGCCCATTAAAATGTGGGAATTTTATTGAATTCTGTCTTCAACCGTTGGTTGAAATTATTAATCATTGTCCTAGCTAGAAAATGGGCTGTACTTTTAACAAACTGTAAATGGGCTGTTGTAAATTCCATCAGAATTCCAAAATGGGCTGTACATTCTTACAAAACGCAAATGGGTTATAAGTTCTCTGCCACACACTTGTGGGCCTACTAAGTGACGCGTCCCAAAAAAAATGTGTTGACGCGTATGCAAGGATTTGCCAACTTATTATAGTCAACACACGGTTCTAGCAGCAGTGGCCGTTGGATGTCTTTCCAACGGATGTCGTGCTTCTTCTTCAATCTCGGATATTCTTAGCTTCGGCCGCCCAAAAAATGATTCCTCCCCCTGACATCTGGGGTGCACCGTTTCAGAGGCTGACCTGTGGGCCTACTAAGTTGGAGCGTACCAAGGGCTTTGTCAACTTAGTCAATAATAAGCGTTTCTAGCTTTAGTGACCATACGATGTCCATCCAACAGCCGTAGTGCTTCTTCAACCTCTGGTCTTCTTGGTCCAGAGCTGAATGGATCTAGGATCCAATCTCTTTAATAGGCGCTCTTCCTTGCATGGAAGGGGTGTTATCTTTAAAAATACCCCGACCTTCCGCCTTCGCTTGACACGTGGAAGGCGAAGTTATTTAACGCGCAGAGGTCAAGGAGAGCGACATTGAACCGATGGCCGAATACATCACTTGGAGGAACCCGCCTTGCAATGCCGAAGACAATTTGTGTGCCGAACACCTCGCTATTGAAGAATGGTTCGGGGGATACTAAGGGAGTCCTGGACTAAGGGGTCCTCGGGCGTCCGGCCTGTTATCCATGGGCCGGACTGATGGGCTGTGAAGACATGAAGGCCGAAGACTATACCTGTGTCCGGATTGGACTCTCCTTGGCGTGGAAGGCAAGCTTGGCGACCGACTATGAAGATTCCTTCTTATGTAACCGACTCTATGTAACCCTAGATTTCCCTCCCCCCGATGTCTATATAAACCAGAGGGGTTAGTCCGGAAAGGATATATTCATCACCATAGTCATACTGGCTAGGCTTGTAGGGTTTTGACATTATGATCTCGTGGTAGATCAACTCTTGTAACACTCATATTCATCAAGATCAATCAAGCAGGACGTAGGGTATTACCTCCATAGAGAGGGCCCGAACCTGGATAAACATCGTGTCCCCTGTCTCCTGTTACCATCGATCCTAGACGCACAGTTCGGGACCTCCTACCCGAGATCCGCCGGTTTTGACACCGACATTGGTGCTTTCATTGAGAGTTCCACTGTGCCGTCAACAAAAGGTTCGATGGACCCTTCAATCGTCTATAGTGATGCTATCCAAGGAGAAACCTTCCTCCCTAGACAGATTTTCGTGTTCGGTGGCTTCGTACTGCGGGCCAACTCGCTTGGCCATCTGGAGCAGATTGGTAGCTATGCCCCTGGCCACCAGGTCAGATTTGGAAGCTTGAACTACATCGCGGATATCCGTGGAGACTTGATCTTCAATGGATTTGAGACCGCAGTGATCTCTCCCCCTCGCCCCGATGAACATGACTTAAATCTATCATTGGATCACATCCAGGAGATGGTCCCTGTTGCTACAACGTCCTTAGAACCGGAGCAGATCGTGCCATTCGAGGCCACAGAGTCCGTGGCATTGGAGCCGTACACGGACTCGGCACCCCGCAATATTTGCGTCAATGGAACTCTGAACTCATCTCCGGCTATAAGTCCCAGACCGGGTACGCCTGCGGACACCGAGCTGGATCGGCTATTGATTTTCGAATTTAGCACCGCAGACATCTTCCAGCACTCACCTTTGGGTGATGTGCTAAACTCTTTAACGAACTTGTCCTTGGAGAAGGACTCACAGGCGAACTATGTTTGGTTCGAGCCGAAGGCTGATGATGGGAAGTTTCGCTTCCCACCCGCCACCCACTTCATAGCCACTGTCGATGACTTAACCGGTGTGCTTGATTACGGCTCCGAAGACATCGTCGGTATGGACGACAACGTCGACCAGGAGCAAGGCCAAGACCCACCATTTACTGGATGTTGGACGGCCACCTCTTCGTGCGATGAGTACATGGTCGACAATCTAAAAAAGCTAGCTACGATGACAACGGAAATCCAGTTGTGAATAAACCTTCTGAAACACAGTCCAAGCGCCGGCACCCTAAACGCCGCTCTAAGCCTCGTCGCTCAAAATATAACGACACTGGCACCAGAGAAAATAGTACTCCGGGCGACGCCGAAAACAATGAAGACCGTGTCGGGGCTGCATCCGAACAGGAGGAACAAGACAACAGGCAAGATAACCCTGATAAACAGGCCATGCCCAATGACCCAGACGATGATAGTTATTCTCCAGTCTTCGAGGATGATGAGAGCCTCGGCAATGAGGACTTC